>NC_086322.1:258196668-258496668 GCF_036172605.1 Pelobates fuscus
GCTGATCACAAATATTAGTGTTTCAAAACAGTAAAACATATCACAGCGATGATATTGTCAGTGAAAGTGAAGTTTTTTTGCATTTTTCACACACAAACAGCACTTTTACTGATGATATTATTGCTGTGATACATTTTACTGTTCTGATACACTAAAATTTGTGTTTAGCGAAGTCTCCTGAGTATAACAGTACCCTACATGTAGAGGTTTTATAGTGTTTGTGAAAGTTACAGGGTCAAATATAAGGCTTGATTTTTACTTTTTTGTTATTTTTTTATTGAAATTTGTCAGATTGGTTAGGTTGCCTTTGAGAGTGTATGGTAGCCAAGGAATGAGAATTAGCCCCATGATGGCATACCATTTGCAAAAGAAGACAACCCAAGGTACTGCAAATGGGGTATATGTTCAGCCTTTTTTAGTAGCCACTTAGTCACAAACACTGGCCAAAGTTATCGTTTTTTGCATTTTTTTTTTTTAATTCTGTATTTTATTTGTGCATGAAGATATACATATAGCACACCGTGCCACAACAGCTAGAGTATGCATAATGAAATACAGGTGTACATCAGGTAGGCAGTGGACAAACTTTGCACATTTTTTAAATTTTTAAACGCGTAACAATGAATTATGTCTAGGCTGAATTTTGATAAAATTACAAAACTGGATTAGCTTAAGGCAGGTTATAAAGGTGATAGATAACAGTGCATGTTGGTTGTTCAAGCTTACGTAACTATGTAGTGATTAGCTGTGTCTGGCTAAACATGCTGTTCAGCTTAATTCTGGTTGTTACAACCTGTCTATGCTATACATTTCAACGACAGTGTTAATAGATTTAGACAAAAAATAAACATGAAATAAAATTTAGCATTGATAGATCACGTTATGAGCTTGGTTTGCTTCAGGTACACCTTCCCCTACGGCTGTCCCAGCTTCTTCGGTGGCAGGAGTTTAGAGTAGTGTCAGGATCTACAAGGTTGGGCTGCTTGAGGAAGCAAGGGATTAGTTCTGTGTGGTACATGTGCGGTACAATTAGCATGGCGTATAATAAGTCCTAGATCAAGGGGGGGCGATAGTCTGTTACTACTGGAGGCTGTGTGTCCCAGTCTTCCTGATGTCCCACAGAGTTCTCCTTAGCCTATGCCTTTAAGGGTTGGACCCAGGTTCGGTAATCCGTTCAGGGACTCACCCGTTCCGACCACCAGGCCTGTGTGCTTCATGTGCTTTGCTGCCCGTTTGCTGAGATTTGGACAGATCATCTTTTTCCCCGGTATATTTGCAGGCGTGGTGTGGACCCCTCTCGGGTGTGAGTGCAGGCTCTTCCCAGCTCTCATGGTTAGCAGCTCTGTTTTCATCTGCTTGAGTGCGGCTTGCTGTACTTTGTGCCGTGCTGTCGGGCGCCGCCTCGTGTGTGTCCCTGCCTGCAGGAGAGAGCGTCTTCTTCTCCGCCATATTTTTTTGGCGCGCTTGGCCTGACTAGGTGTGCGCTTTGGACGGGAGCGGAATGGCGGTGCCTTAGGTGGGTCTGAAGCTTTAGCCTTACTTGTGCTCAGCCGGTCTGCTAGTTTGTCCCAAAACGCTGTAAATGTGGCGTCCAGCCGGGCTAGGATGTCAGTCTCCTTTGTTGGGCCTGTTGGCTCGAGTGTAGTCTCCGCCATTTTGTTTACAGGTCGGTCCCGTTGGGGTTTCTGTCACAGCTTCTGGGGTGGTCCTCCTGGGACCATAGGGGGGGGGGGTTAGGGCCCGTAATCATGCTTATCTCTGTTGGAGGCATCAGGGAAGCGGCCGTCTCCCCTGTGCCGGCCATGCAGGCAGGCCTTGAGGGGTACTTCGAGGGTTTCTGCTTGGTATGCCACATATTTGGTATCGGTAGGTAGCCCCCGGTCTCGCCTTTCTGCTGGATACTCGTTTGAGGAATTTACGGTAAGTTTTAGGCGTTTAACCCGAGGTTTCTGTCCCGAGGTGCAGGAGCAGCTCTTTTCTGCGACCTCTCGGCTCTGCGGTTAGGCCCCGCCCCCCGTTTTTTGCATTTTTAACACACAAACAAATATAAATGCTAACTTTGGCCAGTGTTTGTGACTAGGTGGCTACTAAAAAAGACTGGACATACCCGATTTTGAATACCCTGGGTTGTCTACTTTAAAAAAAAATATGTACATGTGAGGTGTGATTCGGGGATTTATGACCGATAACGGTGTTACAATGCCACTATTGATAAATTTAAACAGCAATTTCCTACTTGTATTTATAGGCCTATAACTTGCAAAAAGAAGCAATAAAGCATGTAAACACTGGGTGTTTTTAAACTCTGGACAAAATTTTGAATCTATTTAGCAGTTTTTTTCATTAGCTTTTGTAGATAAGTAAAAGATTTTTCAAGTAAAAGTCCAAAAACATGTTTTTTTTTTTTTCTTCAATTTTTCCCCATATTATTATTATTATTTTTTTTAAATAAAATATATGACATGATACAAATAATGGTATGTAAAGAAAGCCCTTCTTGTCCTGGAAAAAAAATAATATATAACTTGTATGGGAACCGTAAATGAGAGAGAGGAAAATTACAGCTAAACACAAACACCACAAAAGTGTTAAAACTGCTCTGGTCCTTAACGTACAACATGGCCAAAACAGTCCGGTCCTTAAGGGGTTAAGCTAAAGATGTTTTGGTGACTATAGTGTCCCTTTAATTGTGCTGTTTCTAAAATATTTGACGGTTTTGTTCAGTCATTGCACTGTTTACTAATGTCTGATTCACAGGAAAATCAATATAAGGTTTTGTGTGTATTTTTATTTTTTGTTTTACTACTATACTGCTTATATCAACTTTAACACATGCCAAAAACGTAAAATTGTTAACCTTATTAACATCTTCATCATAATCTTAATCAACAACTTATTTCTTGGGTTTAATCTGGTTAATTTTGTAACCCTTTGCCACAAGTTAGAGAGACTGCTTGTGGTTTATTTGCTGGCAAAGGCTTGAGCAGAGCTCCTGCAAGATGGGTGCGTGAGTATGCGGAGTTGGATGCTAGAACCAGTGTTTATCTGTGAGGGACATTACTGCTGAGGCCAACCTGCTCAGTGGTTGTTATGCCAGCCTGTTAATGGTTGATATAAGCCAGTGCCATCCTGTAAGGGAGTTGCTGTAGGCCAGTGCCAGCTTGTGAGGGCTAATACCATCCAGTGAGGGTGTTACTGTGGGAGCAAGTGCCAGCCTGTTTGCCAGTTGCTCCGAGAGCCAAAACCAACCTCTGATGGGGGGTTGCTGTAAGCCAATGCCAGCCTGTGAGAGGTACCTTAAGCCAATGCCAGTCTGTGAGGGATTGCTGCAAGTGCTGGCACAAGACTACGGAAAGGGTTGCTGCAAGAGCCTGAGAGAGCCTATATAGGCTATCGGCAAGCTCATATCTTGGTTTTTGGTATGGAGAATGACTCCGTATGGTACAGCACAGTGTGCACTCGGCTGCCTTATAAAGGTAGCAGAACTGGATGCTTTGAGAATATCCCAGAAGCCTTACTGAAGAGCATGCATAAGATGGTAAATCAGTGGTATGTGTCGGCTCACCATGTGGCCACAGTCGCCCTGAGCTCTGTCTTTCTACATTGCTTCAAGCACCTCACTCTCTCCCTCCCTCCCTCTTATAGAAGCGGCCTGGGCTCACAGACTGACCCGCTTGCCTTACACCACACCATGTTCAGAGACGTGATCTTTAGACAGTGTGATGCCTCACAGAAAAAGAAATGGCTACCACTTGTCAGAAAACTACAAGCCATTGGAACATATGCCCAGACTGAGCTGGGTCATGGTTAGTCTTATTCTGGGGTGATTGGCAGTGCCAGGGAGATCTGCAGGGAGACCGAATAGGGATACATTGTATGTAGGCGGTTACGTTCTCCTTGAATTGCTGTTCTATCAAGACAGAACTGCGTTATGATCAGCTGGAATAGAAATAATGAGAAATAAGTGCAAAGATTAACCATGATTGCTATATATATATATATATATATATATATATATATATATATATATATATATATATATATATATATATATATATATATATTCTTAATAAAACCTATAATTAAAAAAAACCAAAAAAAAAAAACTGTCAATTACATTTTGGTTATTTTCTGGCATTGATTTGCTTTCACTTCTAATTGCATGCTTAATTAACCATGTATAGTGCGTGGTTGATTGACTAGATCTATTGATGAGCACTCTATATACATCTTTATATAGAAGTATTTACAGGTTTGACCTCGTGGGACTGCCTTGACTGTGGGAATAGAATGTTGTTACTTGTGCAGGAACGTGGATGCGGAGCACTGCTCCTTATGACTGCACCATCACCACCGGGTTCATAAGTGCATTATGGCGTTACCGGCTATTCCTTCAGTGGTTCTGTAGACACACATTGCTCCACGGGTGTTAACACTTTTTTTTTTTTTCTTCTATTTTCTGGCTGGGCCAGTATATCCTGGCTTACATTTTAATTCGGACAGGAGGGGGGCAGAGACTGCCACTTCTGGAGGCAAGGCGTTGGGTTAAGTGGAGTAGTCACCATAGAAACCTTAAAAATGTTTCTATATTTTAGTGTGATTCATTTCATGATCTTAATACTGTGTGTAAAAGGAAAGTATATTTTAAAAAATTAGAACAAAACAAAATGAAGAATATCCCAGAAGCCTTACTGGAGAACTAGCATAAGATGGTTAATCAATGGTATATGTCGGCTCACCATATGACCACAGTCACCACGAGCTCTCTCTCTACATTGCTTCAGGCACCTGACTGTCTCCCTCCATCTTTTAGAACCTGCCTGGGCTCACAGACTGACCCTCTTGCCTTACACTCTAGCATGTTCAGAGACATGATTGAGAAACAGTGTAACGTCTCTCAGAGAATGAAATGGCTACCACTTGTCCGAAAACTACAAGCCATTGGAACGTATGCCCAGACTGAGCTGGGTCATGGTTAGTCTTACTCTGGGGTGGTTGGCAGTGCCAGAGAGATCTGCAGGGAGACCGAATACAATACATTGAATGTAGGAAGTTTGGTTATCCTTCAAATGTTGTGAGGGGGGGGGGGGGGGGGGGGGGAGAACTGTCAAAATAACCTTTTGGTTATTTTTGGTATTGATTTTTCACTACTAATTGCATGCTTAATTGTGGATGTTTGGCTAGATCTGTTTATGAGCACTTTAAACACACCATTTTAATTTAAATATTTACAGGTATAAAGCTGGTGGGGCTGCCATGACTGTGGGGATAGAATGTTAATGTTTACTATATGTTGCAAAAATTCAGATAAAGGGACTAGTTTTATTTGATGGCAATGATAGATCTATATGCTTTAATTAGTGTATGGGGGTATAATAATTAGATGAACACTATAGGGTCAGAAATACAAATGTGTATTCCTGACCCTATAGAGTTAAAAACACTATTTAGGTGGCCGCCCCCCCATCCCCACCTTTAAGTAGAAAACTTATCTTTATTCCAGCGCCCTGCAAGTCTGCCGGTGCTGGTCCCGGCCTCCTGTCTGCCTCCTTGGCTAAGATCATCAGAATTGATGATTTAAGCCAATCCAATGCTTTTCTATATGAAGGCATTGGGAGGCTATTGTGCATGTACGGCAAAACATTCATCATCATAACTTGTAGTTGTTCAGTTGATTATAATGTTGACTCTTTAACCCAAATCGTTCAGGAAGTAGTATCAAAATTTGAATGTTACTGCAGGAGCTGGTTCAACCTTGTGGGATGAATGTAGGAGCCAGTCTTATCCTTGGTGGTGGGGTGGAGCTACTACCGTTGCTGTGTGTGGAGTTGCTTACGTGGAATTGGTGTAGTGCTGTGCGGATTATGGTGGGTGTAGCATTAGGAGTTAAATCACTGTTGCTTCTGTTTATGCAAGCCTAGCCACACCTCCTCTGGCTGTGACTCACAGAGCCTCCATGAAAAACATGGTTTTATTTTTCAGTCGGTACAGTGTGTTTATTTTAGAAGTTTTTATCTTTTGCCCTGTTAATTACACACACGAAGCTCCTGCAGGCAGGCATTAGCAGAGCAGAATATAATAAATTATAATGTTTGTTCTTTATTGCACATTTATTGTTTAATTTAAATTTTTCTTTACAGTAAGTCTTTAGAAAGGCTTACTGTAAGCAGGTTACGTGCAGGGAGGTGTGGCTAGGGCTGCATAAACAACGAGTTAACTTCTAAACATCATAGAATTGAGCAGTTAGACCGCAGGGGCATGAACTATACACCGAACCTAGTCCATTAAGATAAACTTATTTTTATCCCTGTAGTGTCTCTTTAAACCTGCAGAGGGTTGAATATGATAGTCGTTGATGTGATCCCTGACTCCTGAAGGGTTGGTTCTGTGGTGCCTGTGCAGGTTTCCGTAAGGATATATGTAGGAGTGATCAGGTATAAGCCTGAGAGAAAGGGGATCTCTGTAGGATAAAGCGTTTTTTCCTCCAGAAGTTGTTATAGCTGTAATTGGTATACCAATATGGGTGTAAATATACAGTAGCCAGAGGTGGTATCCGGAGGTATGAGAAGGATTCTTCTATGGGGATGTTGGGGATGATCAGCGGTGGATCCGTATATGGGAAAATAAAGGAGATGATGGTGCAGTATGTACTGGCAGGGAGAGTATAAAATAGATGTAATCCTATATATAGCACGCAGTGGTACAATCCCCACTTTAAAGGATATGTGAATAAGGCTGAACTTGATGGACGCAAGTCTCTTTTCAGCTATTTAACTATGTAATAAAGCTTCTCAGTTGGATGAGGACCATAAAATATAAAAAGAAACTACAAATAGTGCTCACAGTATAAAATACCAGGAATATAAATAGCGAATATTTTACTCACTTGTTCCAGAGCAGGCAGACTGCTCTATGGATAGGGCGTGGGTGGAATAATCCCCACCGAGGATATTGCTTGGATGTGAAGTTCACTGGAAATAAAATCAGGTTCCAGGCAGTAAAGGATAAAAATAATAAACAAAGTAACGAAAATAAAATGTAGAATAAAAAAAGAGTAGAATGGCACAGGAAGTAACCAAAATACCTTTATTCATACATAATAAAATATCCAGATAAAAACCACAATGCGTTTCACCTTGTAAGGCTTTTTCCAGTGGAGGTTTTTCCTTATGTCGACATTGAGTTTTCTATTGACTGACTGCTACAATCTATATGTCTGTTTTCTATAGCACCTGCCTGGGTTCACAGACTGATCCTTTAGGATTACATGAAAGCATGTTTATAGATGTGCTGGAGAAACAATGCAATGCATCTCAGGTCAAGAGGTGGCTGCCACTTGCTGAAAATTTACAAGCCATTGGAACGTATGCCCAGACTGAACTGGGGCATGGTTAGTTTGACTACGAAGGTTGGCAATGCAAGGGAGACCTGCAGAAGCAATACTGTTATATTGTAGTTCTGTAAGCACATAAGGAGCTAGGTTCTCCTTGATTTGTTACACCCAAATAACTGTAAACTCATTAAAAATTCACTAATGTAGCTATGGAATCACTTTCCACTTATTTTCGCACCTGCCAAGTGTTGGTATCAGTAAAACAGACATATTACACTCTAGATTTAGGCATATATAGTTTGCATACATTATCACTGGTACCATAAACGGATTCCGCATGCTGTATATTCTAATCATTAATACCAAGTAAATTTTGGTCACTTGTGGGAGGATCGTGGAATTTTACCATCTCTTGAAATAACGATAGGTGGTTTAAGTCAGGCAACTGTATTTGCTGTGTGCATGATGTCCCCAAACAAGACACCACTGGAAGAAAGGAGATTTAGTCTAAGGCAAAGGAAAGGTGTGGTGGTGGTGGTGGTGTTGTTGTTGTGTGTTTTTTTTTTTTTTTTTTTTTACAGTAAGAACAAGAAGGATGGGGAATTCTCTGCCTGAAGAAGTGATTTTATCAGTCTATACCGATTGTTTAAACAGCAATTGGATTAATAGGTGCAAAAAGATAATATTCAGGAATATAATTCTTAATGTGTGGGGTAGTAGCTTCATGATACAAGCAGATATCTGTCTGCCATTCTGGGGTCAAGAAGGAGTTTTTTTTTTTTTTCTAGTTTTTTTCCCACAATTGAAACGCTTCAAACTGTTTTTTTTTTTTTTGTTTTTTTTTACCTTCCTTTGGATCAACGGCAAAAACTGTTGTGAGAAATGTTCAAGCTCTTTGGGACGATTACTAAGGAATCTTAGTAAAGCCCTGGACAGTCATTAACCTTTACCTTAATAATGGGACACAAGGCTATATTTAATAAGAGGGCTGGGGGCCTTTTGCCTGGAAAAGAGCAGTTGGTTATTGCAGCAAATGGAATAACGCTATTGGATGTTTGGTTACTGCAGGAGCTGATGTAATGCTGTGGGGAGGTTAGTTACCCCAAGAGTTGGTACTAGCCTTTGGGGAATCCGGTTAATGTGGGACCCTCTTGAAATTGTTATAGGTGTCGTCTAAGGGGTGTTGCTGTGAAAAGGCCCAAGCCTAATGTATGGCTTTTACAAAAGCTCATTTTTAGTTATGCCAGCTTATGAAATAATGGAGTATGGGGCAACTCTGTCATGGTTATTAACTAGAGTGAGAGAGCAAATATAATTTTAAAGTGTATTTCAAATGTATGGTCAGAGTAGCTGAATGGAAAGTATAGCGGACTATGTTGACTTGAAATTTATCTTGAATTTTCATTTTACTGAATAACTCTGTGTACGTTCGGAGTCTCACCCTGAACCCACCTGAGGGCCACTAGTCAAGTCATCTTCTCTCATGGGAACCACTGATCCCAACAGACACAAATGCAGTACCAAACCCCCACATACATACCACCCAACTACTCCAAAGATACAGTTCTGAGTGGGAGATGGGCATAGCTGCCTACCAATCGTGTAAGGCTAGCCCACTGACGGGAGATACTGCAGGGAGCACCGTTTCAGTGCTCTCAACAGGGTCCTAGAGTCATGAATATAACAAGCATGCATAATGCTTTCACTTTACTTGTTGGGGGCATTTCCTTGGTGTCCCCAAAAGCAAGACACCAGGGAACGAAGTTGGGATGGCAGGACAGGACCCAAAAATCAGGAAGGTTCGGAGGCCTGTAGATACACACATAGATGCTTTCATATGCAGACACAGGAAAGTTCTGCTATACATTCTCATACACACACTCACAAGTACGCAATATATATTCCCCTCCCAGCATCTGTAGTATGGCTGAGCTGTCGATTTGAGGCAATTCCCTGGGATATGTGCCACGGCCATCACTGATGTTCCAGCACACAGCATTGATGTTGAGGCTGTCTGGAGAGCACACTGCTTCTCAGCTGGCCAGACTCCTCAAAAACATTAAATAAGTACCCATTTGCGACTGGGTACCAGCAATGGAAGATGCATGCACATGATTCATCCATTACTCTTTATTTGTGGACCATACCATTCAAACTGTAACAGGTGGTCACAGGCCTGGAAATAGCCCACACTCTATCACTTTGAGGCTCCTACTGTTAATGGAATTTTATTAAAGACACGGAGGCTCATATTATGCATAACTCTTTCTTTATTTCCTCAGCAGCAAAGATAGAGGAATATAAATATTGTCAAAAAATGAAAGAAAAACTGTATAGGCATAACGGGTAGCCAATCACATGGTAGAGGAAGTGGCTATATAAGTCCTGTGTCTCCCACAATCCCCCTCTTTCTTTGCTGCTTCCTCAGACAGATAAGTACTTTTGCTTCTCTCTGACTAAGTTTTGATAATCGTTTACTTGTATTGATTTTTCGTTATATACTGTTTATAACTTGTACGGTTTTTACCTGTTACCGCTAGCGTTCCCCCTGGGACCCCTTAGTGCTCTTCTCCCTCCCGGGGAGTCCTTAGCCTGCCCTTCCCTCCTCGTGCTTCCGCACGGCTCCCGGCTCTGTGCCTTGCCGCGGCCGCTCTATTTTCGGCCGCGGCTGCGCACGCATTCTTCCCCGCTCGCGGGCGGGCTCGGCGGGTCGGGTGCACGAGCCCCTTCCCCCGCCGAGTGCCCGGTCGCGTGCGCCTTCCCTCACGTGCGGCGGCCATCTTGGGCGGACCTCGATCCTTCCCCTGTGCTGCCGTGCGGTCACCTTTGCTTTGCCGGGTTCCCTGGGAACGCTAGACGGTCTGTGTGTATCGCTTTCTGTGGGTTACTCAACCCTTTGCTATCCTTTATTCACCTTAGTGTCATTTAGCGGTTTATTTTCTTTAACTGCCCACTACAGATTTACATCATGCAGGATAGGGAGGATGGGCCTACAGGTCCCCCTGGGGATTTTCACTCAGACAGTGCTGAGGGTGCTATGGCCTCCCAAGAGTTTCAGGCCATGCTGGAAGCCACTATGGCCTCCTCCATTCAGAAGGCTATTGCCTCGGCCGTGGGGGCTGTTACTACCTCCTTTTCGCAATCCATGCACTCCCTGGTTTTGCCTGCTCTGGCCTCCCCCGCCCCTACGGGTGTGGGGTCCCCCTCCCCTGCTCAGACTGTGCCTGGAGCCCGTAAGGCAAAGGCCAAGTCCAAACATGTCGGCTCCCACTCCTCGATGTAGGTTCTACCTGCCATGACTGACACGCTTGAGGCGGTCACAGATGGCGCGCACCCCACGCGCAAAAGAGCCCCTGGCCGGGCTAAAAAGGCTAGATTATGGAAACGGGCTAGAGCCCTTGATGATGGGTCGGATACCGACCGGAGTGTGGAGGAGGAATCCGACTATATGGAGTATGACTCCTTTGATGATGATGAGGTATCTGGAGAGGATTTGCCCCTTACGGGCGTTAACCCATCAGAATCCTCCGCCAAGGCCCGGGGTCCAGTATTAGGCCCCTCTGGGGATGACAAAACGATCCTTGATCCTCAGGGTAATCCCCTGTTCGACCCAGACGACCTGCGTCACCCCCGGTCCGCTGAATGGGTTCCCCCGGATCATATTGCCCAGTATGTGGCCAAACGTATCCGCACACCCCTTTCCAGAGAAGGCCGCAATAAGCTACGGGCCGAATGCCCACGCCCTTCTCTCCCGGGCGCTGCGGGCAAAACCCCAGATATTGACCCACAGATTGCCCAGTTCCTGGATAAGTCGGGCTGGAAGCCCAAAAAGGGTCTTGACAATTCCCTGAAGGGATGCCAGGACAAGATCCTGGATACACTGGGACCCCTCTCGAAGCTCTATGAGCTTCTAGATGCTGCTAAAGCTGGGATTCAGTTTTGGACGTAGACGTGGCCATAGGTTGGGTCCAACGGGCCATATGCTTGCTGGGGAACGCCAATACGGCGATGTCTGCGGAAAGGCGCAAGGCGATATCATTAAAACTAGACCCTAAGCTGGCCACTATGACTGTGGCGGAACCTGACCCGACAGAAGAGGGTTTACGGTTTGGTACCTCCTTCGTGAAAGACATGGGGTCGTATGTCAAGACCTTCACGGCAATTGACAAGGCGCAGGCGAGCATGAAACGCGTGTTCGCGCCTAAGGTTTTCGGAGGGGCCGGGCGTAGCAGGAACCGTCCACCCGGCCGGGGTTTCCGAGGCGCATTCCGCGCCACCAGAGGTTCCTTTTTTCCCTCCCGGGGATTTCAAGACCAAAGGACCCCTCCCTTCTTCCCAGCCAGAGGTCGAGCTTGGGGCTCCAGATACCCCCGCAGTGGTACCACCAGCAGACGTCCTTACGGTGAGTACCCTTTCTTTCCCTCCCGTTCAGGTAGCAGGGAGGCTGGCCTTATTTTACCGAGAGTGGGCGAAGCTCACCTGGGATGCTTGGGTTCTGCAGTGTGTAAAGGGGTATCGCCTAGATTTTGTTTCAGTGCCTGTCCAGTTTTATTCCCCCAGAGAACTGTCCCTTCCACGGGAACAAGACGAGATGATCTCCGCGGAGGTCGGAGAGATGCTCTCCAAGGGCGCTATAGAGGAACTGCCGTTCGCCGCCAAGGGCTTTACGAGCAATCTGTTCCTGGTGCCCAAGAAAGGAGGCGGAGTTCGCCCTGTAATAAATCTTCGTCCCCTCAACGCCTTCCTGCGTTACCAGCACTTCCAGATGGAAGGTATACACTGCCTCAGGGACCTTCTGCGCCAGTCGGACTGGCTAGCCAAACTAGACCTGAAGGACGCTTACTTCACGGTCCCCATTGCTCTAGAATTCAGAGATTATCTCCATTTCACATGGCACGGGCGGCGTTGGCGTTTCACCTGCCTGCCTTTCGGTCTCTCTTCGGCTCCCTGGTGCTTCACCAAGCTTCTGAAGCCTGTGGTGGCGTTCCTCCGTACCCGAGGGGTTCGCCTCATTGTTTACCTGGACGACATTCTGATTTTGTCCCAATCGAAGGAGGATCTCCTTCTACACCTGGAATGGACTACCGCCCTGCTACAGAAGTTGGGTTTTCTGATCAACTGGGACAAATCGGTCCTGGATCCCGCCCAGTCCATGGAGTTCCTGGGGTTCAGAGTGGACTCCGTCCAACAGTTCCTGTTTCTACCGAGTTCCAAGGTGAAGGCCATTCAGAAGGAGATTCGAAGAGCTCTGCGTGTCGCAGACTTGTCCATCAGACAGCTGGCGAGAATATTTGGCCTTCTCGCGGCCTCTATTCAGGCAATCTTCCCGGGCCCACTACACTACAGGGCCCTCCAGCGACTCAAAGGGTCACACCTTCGGTCAGGTCACTCCTACGAGTCTCGGATACGCTTGGACGCAGAGTCCAGAGACGAGCTGGTGTGGTGGCTAGCACACATGGAGGCGTGGAATGGGAGAGCCATCTTCGGCTCCATCCCGGACGTAGTGATCGAATCAGATGCCAGCTTGCACGGCTGGGGTGCTCGTTGTGGCGACGTTTCCACAGGAGGCAGATGGTCCGACGTGGAGAAATCGTTGCACATCAACTGCCTGGAACTCCTGGCTGGGGCTTTCGCGATCCGCAGCCTTACCCCAGGACGGGCGAATTGCTGCGTTCTCCTCAAGATGGACAACGTATCGGCGGTCCGCTACATAAACCACCTGGGGGGTACGAAGTCCAAGATGTTGGCAATTCTGCCTCTTCAACAATGTTTCGGTAACAGCGGAACACATTCCGGGACTAGACAATTCGGGAGCGGATTGGAATTCCAGACACTTAAGAGACTCTGGAGATTGGCGTCTACACACTTCGGTGTTCCAGAGCCTGGACATGTTGTGGGGAAAGTTCCAGATGGATCTGTTCGCATCTCGACTGAACACTCAACTGCCGAAGTTCTTCAGCTGGAGGCCGGATCCGGCAGCGGTGGCGACCGATGCCTTCCTTCAAGAATGGCCGCGGGGTCTGCTATACGCATTCCCTCCATTCAACATGATAGCGCGCACGATCTCGAAACTGGTTCGCCACGACTGTCGTGTAGCGCTAATCACCCCGCTTTGGAGATCTCGACCATGGTTTCCCCGCTTGATGGAGTTGTCGATCGATTATCCTCGGTTGATTCCAATCTTCCAGGACCTCCTTCTAGACCCGGATGGGAACCCACACGGGCTAGTATTACAACACCAGCTACCCCTGATAGCGTGGTTCCTTTCAGGGGACCTTGGATTGTCCCAGACGTTCCGCAGACAACTCTCCTACTCCTCGATAATGCCTGGGCCCCAGGCACACGAACTGCCTATCGAACTTCATGGAGATCGTGGTCTGGTTGGTGCATGGAACGGGCAGTGGATCCCGTATCTGCCCCTTTGCCTTTGATCCTGGAATTCCTCACGTCCCTGTTTGACTCAGGCAAGGCGTACCGCACGATTAACCTCTCCCGCTCAGCTATCTCGGCCGGACACAGGGGTTTGGATGGTTCCCCTGTCGGCAGGCATCCTTTTGTATGTCGTCTTCTCAAGGGTATCCGCCTTGCTCGTCCTCCTCGGCCTCGCTTCTCTGCCTTTTGGGACGTTAACATGATGTTGCAGTTCCTCTCCTCATGGTACCCTAATCAGGAGCTGACTTTGAAACGACTGTCATCCAAGTTGGTAATGTTACTCTGTTTGATCTCTTGCAAGAGGGTCTCTGACGTCAGAGCCATGGATTGGGACGCCATTGCATTCACCCCAGAAGGTGTTACTTTTGATATATCCAGGAGGACTAAATCTGCTTCCAAGTCTTTTTCGTATCCCAGGTTTTCTGGCTGTCCGGCGCTCTGTCCGGTGGATTGCCTCAGAGTTTATCTGGATGTCACGAGTTCCCTTCGCTCTGCCGATCTACACGATTTGTTCATATCTTTCAAGTCGCCTCATCGACCGGTTTCTACACCTACCCTGGCACGTTGGATACGTGAACTATTATCCTCTGCGGGTATAGACACCTCTGTGTTTACGCCCCATTCTGTACGAGGAGCGATGGCTTCTAAAGCCTCCTCAGTCGGGTGTCGTCTGGAGGATATCATGCGGGCGGCAGATTGGTCCAGAGAATCGACTTTTAGAGACTTCTATTTCAGACCTATTGAACACATCGCATCTCGAGTAGTTGCACAGCTTTGAACTTGCATAATATGAGCCTCCGTGTCTTTAATAAAATTCCCAGATTTTACTAGTAACATGACGTAAAGTCATGATTTTATTAAAGACACGGAGGCGAGTATTATTCCCTCCCGCCCTCCCGGTGTGGAATGGGGATACGAGATGCTTGAGACTCTACGGGTTTTACTGTTCATTTAGGTATGTATTGATTATATATGTTTATTTATATGATTGGATGGTTTGGTACGTCTTATTATGTTTACTAATTATTTATCTTTTGTATTTCAGAATCCAGTTTATTGTTTGTGACTCCTTACAATGCTGTTTGGTAAGTCTACAGTTTTGAGTCTGGAAATTACCATATTTCTCTGTCTTTTTTAGCTTGATGTTGTCGCATTGTTCCTGTTTCCTGTGCTGATCAAGTAGGACATCGTTCTTCTTACCTGGTCTTCGGTTTTCGCAAGAAAGAGGGGGATTGTGGGAGACACAGGACTTATATAGCCACTTCCTCTACCATGTGATTGGCTACCCGTTATGCCTATACAGTTTTTCTTTCATTTTTTGACAATATTTATATTCCTCTATCTTTGCTGCTGAGGAAATAAAGAAAGAGTTATGCATAATACTCGCCTCCGTGTCTTTAATAAAATCATGACTTTACGTCATGTTACTAGTAAAATCTGGGAATTTCTGACCGATTTTAAAATTGTGCAGAAGTCTTTCACAAATTGGACAAGATTACGTATGTTTTCTTTAAATCTTTTATGTGAATAATACGGAAACATTGAGCCAGTTCTCCATCTTTCTTCTTTGCTTTAATGACTGGTACCATCTGTTTCCTTTAGCACCTGCCTGGGTTCAAAGACTGATCCTTTCAGATTGCATGATGGCATGTTCAAAGATGTGCTGGAGAAACAATGCAATGCATCTCAGATCAAAAAGTGGCTGCTGCTAGCCAAGAATGTACAAGCCATTGGAACGTATGCCCAGACTGAACTGGGACATGGTTAGTTTGACTAAGAGGAGGTCAGCAGAATGAGAGAGACCTACAGGGAGGAATTATTATTACCTGTAGCAATGGCATCATTATTTTCTTTCATTATCCCTCCTGCAAGTTACGTGCATCTATAAACCGATAAAGTACATATGCAAAGGGCTGCGTACATGGTACATAATCACTTATACCCAAAACTGCTGGAGTTCCTTCGTGTGTGTGTGTGTATATTGCTGCAAATACTGACAATTCTGTAACTCCTCTGCATATTACTGCTTCAGATTGGCTTGATTTAATTTATTAACTGCATACTTTCACCCTTTTCTCTACTAACCAAGACCTCAATTTTAATATTGTTGGACAAGCCTTTCCATGAACTGTTAAAATGATTTTAGATTAGAAAAAATATTTATATTTTTTATAATCTAATTTTATATATGATACAATGTTAAACAAAAATTTGCACACTAGTCAACCCATAAGACTTGCTTTTCCAGAAGGAATCACAAATTTGCAGTGATGTTACTACCACAAAGGATTCTGGGTGGGCATATGCAAATTAGTCCATCAAAGAATCACAATTTTGCCATTCCATTATTCCATTTTAAACATGGATTCCTTTGAGTGTGTGTTTGCTGTATACAAAGCTTTGAAACACAACTTAGGAAAAGATGGAAAGCCAGTGAACCGCTCATGGACAGCTGTTTCATTGTTAATGCAAATCAGCATGAGGTTGGTTACTGGCTGGCTAGTGAGGCTTGGCAGTACTTGTGAAGCAAAAACCAAGAAAGTTTTATGGTGGGGGAAAAATTGTGATTGAAAACCCCTTCCACATATATATATATATATATATATATATATATATATATTTTAATAGGTTAAAAAAGATTATTTTTGTATTAAAGGGACACTAGGCACCCAGCCCACTTCAGCTAATTAAAGTGATCTGGGTGCACTCTCCCTTTTGCACATAGTGTTGCAATGTAAAACATTGCAGTTCCAGAGAAACTGCAATGTTTACATTGCAGCACTAATTCTGCATTTAGTGCCTGTCTCCCAGACAGCCACTGGAGGCGCTTCCTGGATCGAAACAGACCTTTGGTTCGGTAAAAGATGCTGGGAGTCTTCACGCTCTGCATGAAGAAATTCAGCATCAGATTTTTCCCCACAGGAAAGCATTGATTCAATGCTTTAATATGGGGAGGTCTAATGCACGCACAGCATTTACCGCACATGTGCATTAGCGCGGAGCGTCGCAGGGGGCGGAGCGCGGACCCATCGCCGAGGAATATCTGCACTGGGATCAGGTAAGTAAATAAAGGGTTGGAGAGACTATGAGCCATTTATTAGATCATATATACATGGTGCATACCTTCCAACTGTCCTGATTTTTTGGGTCCTGTCCTGTCACCAGGGAACTGTCACCAAAGAGTGTAGTGCAGCACATTATTCGACACACTTGCGCTACGCTCCAAACTCTAGGACCCTGCAGAGAGCACTGAGTCAGCCTGGTGCCCTTTTATGCCAGGCTGACCAGCCAGTAATTACCCACCGGCGTCCTGCTTCTTGGGACGCCAACGTTGGGGGTTGTGTCTGATATTGTGCTTTATTCATTCATTTTAAATTGTTTGACTTTATGAGACTCTGCATTCATAAACTAGTAATAGATTCACAAGAATTTTCTTAAGATTGGTGTTTTCACACCTTCTTCTTTTTTGATATTTTTTATGTATGTAGAATAATATTAATAACTTTTAGGATTAATTTAAGTAATACCAGAACTGATTTTTTTTTTTCTATAATATGAGACATACATAGATAATGACAAAATTATTGCAAGGTGAACTACCTCTAGTTTAATAAGTTTTTCACTCGTATTTAGACAACAACCTTATAGGTACTTAGACCACTTCATCTAATTTAAGTGGTCTGGGTACACTGTCCCTGTCCCCTTAACCCTGCAATCTAAATCATTGCAGTTTCAGAGAAGGAGCAATGTTCATATTTAAGCATTAAGACTGCCTCTGGTGGATTCATTGCATTCCTATGGGGAAGGCCTAATGACCGCATATTTGCATTAGGGACACAAACACTATTGTGTTCGGAATACAGCTTTGTGTTTGTTTGTTTTACTATACTAAACTAACATTATTACATATATTTGTATTTGCTTAAACCTCATTGTTTGTGCAATGAAGTGGTAAAATAAAAAACCTAAAGTACAATGGCTTGCCCCCTTACCTGGGTCCCCGCCAGACGCCAAGCCTTCTCTGATGCTGGGTAATGCTCATCTGGCCTCTACAGAAGGTCGATGCTGATCCCGATAGTCATTCATTCATTTAGACGAATTGCGCACACACTCTAGGAAAAGAATATGCCCAGAAATGACATTATCTAGCCAACAAAGTACTGGAGTTGGAGTTACACCTCTGACACCAACATAAAATATCCTTATTTTATCCATTTATTTTTTCACCCACCCTTTCTGCCGCAAGGTGAGTGTGACGAAACCAACCTCGCCACTGAGAACTGGAGAAGCCTGGTTGCTAGCCTCCTGCCCTGCGACTATGGCCCCTGGACATATTGCACTGTAAAAACTATATTTGGGCATGTAATCGTTTATATTACTGCTACTGGGCCTTTAAGGGCCATCCGTGGACCTATTGGGACTTGTGGGATACTGTACCTTTAAGACTGTAGAGCATATTACAGTAATCCTGCCTTTAGTCTTTTAATATCATGTATGCATTTATGTGTTCAGTTAACCTGGGTTATATGTATGCAGCATTCATCTGATTGTTCGGTAGAATCACTCCATTCAGTATATTGAGTGAAACTACCGAACAACCAGACCACCCAGGAATAAGTGTGCCTCCAATTACCGTTTGCAACAATGTTGCAAACAGGTAATTGGCAATCAGTGTAATGTATTCTTTGTCCTCTGGGTGGCCGCCATTCGGGAAACGAACACGTGGCGGCGGCCATCTTAAACTACCGAACAGCGGTGTTTTGCCGTCGAGTGTATGGAACTAAAATCGGACACTTGACTAGGCAAACACCGCTGAGACCTCCATACTTCCAGAAATTCGTATAGAAACTACCGAATGACCCGCCGTTCGGTAGAAAGAACCCCACAAACAAGGGAATTCATTCAAACCCTCACCAGGCTCTATAACACAGGCAATTCGTCTGTTTTCATTCCCTTGTTTGTGACCGACCGCAGGGCCAAAATGCATGGAACTGTTTTCGGATACTTTACCCATGCGGTCGGTCAAATCTTTGGAACCCCATATCTCCCGAACCGTGCTGGATTTAAAGGTGTACCCCCTGTTTTTGGGGTACATCCAGAACTTGGCTGAAAAGGTGTACCGGATAATTGGGTTTAATGTTATCTGAGGGGAGGGGATGTGTGGGCTGAACCATGTATGTGATTGGTTATTTTATGCCTCCCCCTGGGTGTGGCCTGTATGTGTACTCATGTAATAAAAACCAGGCTGGGTGCCCCAGCACCTCAGACCACTGCTTGACCTTCAACACGGAGCCTTGTCTCGTTCTTGGGGGGGATTCACTGTATGCTGCTGGAGATTGACTGCTAGGAGTGTAAGCTGATATCTGCTTTTCCTGTTCGTCTGCTAGCAGCTATTCGTGAGGTTCCAGCTGGAGTGCTACCTTATTCCCTGGTATGCAGTTCGGGAGTTTGGTGCATTCATTTATATCCGAATTCGTGAGTTTTGGTGCTTTTATAGTAGCTGTGCCTTGTTTGGGGAAAGGGGATTATCGCCTAAACTGATTTTTCCCCTTTTATGCTGAAACGGTCCATAACAATTGGTGGCAAGCGGCGGGATCGTTCCTACAGCCAGAAGGACAGCTACAGGAGACACCATTGCTTTGGATATTACAATTTGAGGGCAACGCATGTCTCAGTACAGCGACCCTGACAGCACCAGGATGGAACCAGCAGTGGAGTACAGATATTCTGTAGAGGAATTTGACCGTATGATGTGGTTGCGGCTGAAGTTCGTAAGGGGTCTAGTGTTCAAGACTCTGCTATACCGGGCAGAGGGTGATGGTCAGCTGCCACGTTGGGTGGACCTCCACCGAAAATTACAGTTACGGGACAAAGAGAGCTCAATCTCCAGTCCCCAGCGGCAGTGTGAATTGCAGGGAATTGGGAGCCCAGTCTCCATTCCCCAGCGGCAGGCTGAGTTACAGGGGGCAGAGGTAGTTGTTCCTGCCCACCAGCAGCAGAGTGATATGCCAGGAGGGCAATGTGAAGTGCAGGGAGAGGAGAGCAGCCTCCTCCCTCCCCAGCGGCAGGCTGAGTTACGGGGGCAGAGGTAGTTGTTCCTGCCCCCCAGCAGCAGAGTGGTATGCCAGGAAGGCAGTGGGAAATACAGGGAGAGGAGAGCAGTGTCCTCCCTCCCCAGCGGCAACGTGATTGTTTGGGAATTGGGAGCCCAGTCTCCATTCCCCAGCGGCAGTGTGATGTGCCGGGAATTGGGAGCCCAGTCTCCATTCTCCAGCGGCAGTGTGATGTGCCGGGAATTGGGAGCCCAGTCTCCATTCTCCAGCGGCAGTGTGATTTGTTGGGAAGTGGGAGCCCAGTCTCCAGTCCCCAGCGGCAGAGTATCCAGCAGGGAATAGAGAGCTCAGTCGCCTTTCCCCAGCAGCAGGACTCTGTATTGGAAGGAGAGACAGTCGGTCTCCCTCCGCAAAGACTGGAAATATGTATGGGAGAGGAGCTTGTTACCCCCTCTCCCCAGCGGCAGCTTGATGTACCAGGGGGAGACTGTAAACCCCCCACCGGTGCAGATGGGACCGTGGTCTCTGCACTCGCCACACAGGGGGTAGGGACGGTCGGTCCTACCCCCCCACGACAGAGCTGTGTATCTAAGGGGGAGACAGTCCGTCTCCAGCAACCAGGCTCCAACCAGACTACTCCGGTGGTAGTGCTGGCACCAGGACAGAGTACCGCTGGTCTCTGCCCACTCAGCAACCCACCAAGGCAGCTTACCGGTCCCCCACACAGCCGTGGTGAGGCACCTGGACATGGACAAGATTCTCCTCTACCCAGGTGTAGTAGCCATTTATTGTGGGTGGGCTGTACTGTTTTTTCTGCTTTGTGGGTGGGTTGCTGGACTAACAAGGGCACTGACCGGCAGGAGGTCAGGTACCCTGTTAGTCTTTTTGGAAAGGGGGAGAGATGTGACGAAACCAACCTCGCCACTGAGAACTGGAGAAGCCTGGTTGCTAGCCTCCTGCCCTGCGACTATGGCCCCTGGACATATTGCACTGTAAAAACTATATTTGGGCATGTAATCGTTTATATTACTGCTACTGGGCCTTTAAGGGCCATCCGTGGACCTATTGCGACTTGTGGGATACTGTACCTTTAAGACTGTAGAGCATATTACAGTAATCCTGCCTTTAGTCCTTTAATATCATGTATGCATTTATGTGTTCAGTTAACCTGGGTTATATGTATGCAGCATTCATCTGATTGTTCGGTAGAATCACTCCATTCAGTATATTGAGTGAAACTACCGAACAACCAGACCACCCAGGAATAAGTGTGCCTCCAATTACCGTTTGCAACAATGTTGCAAACGGGTAATTGGCAATCAATGTAATGTATTCTTTGTCCTCTGGGTGGCCGCCATTCGGGAAACGAACACGTGGCGGCGGCCATCTTAAACTACCGAACAGCGGTGTTTTGCCGTCGAGTGTCTGGAACTAAAATCGGACACTTGACTAGGCAAACACCGCTGAGACCTCCATACTTCCAGAAATTCGTATAGAAACTACCGAATGACCCGCCGTTCGGTAGAAAGAACCCCACAAACAAGGGAATTCATTCAAACCCTCTCCAGGCTCTATAACACAGGCAATTCGTCTGTTTTCATTCCCTTGTTTGTGACCGACCGCAGAGCCAAAATGCATGGAACTGTTTTCGGATACTTTACCCATGCGGTCGGTCAAATCTTTGGAACCCCATATCTCCCGAACCGTTCATCCGAATGACTTGAATTTTGAATATGTTATCCCCCTGAATAAGGGCTATTTAAAGGTGTACCCCCTGTTTTTGGGGTACATCCAGAACTTGGCTGAAAAGGTGTACCGGATAATTGGGTTTAATGTTATCTGAGGGGAGGGGATGTGTGGGCTGAACCATGTATGTGATTGGTTATTTTATGCCTCCCCCTGGGTGTGGCCTGTATGTGTACTCATGTAATAAAAACCAGGCTGGGTGCCCCAGCACCTCAGACCACTGCTTGACCCTCAACACGGAGCCTTGTCTCGTTCTTGGGGGGGATTCACTGTATGCTGCTGGAGATTGACTGCTAGGAGTGTAAGCTGATATCTGCTTTTCCTGTTCGTCTGCTAGCAGCTATTCGTGAGGTTCCAGCTGGAGTGCTACCTTATTCCCTGGTATGCAGTTCGGGAGTTTGGTGCATTCATTTATATCCGAATTCGTGAGTTTTGGTGCTTTTATAGTAGCTGTGCCTTGTTTGGGAAAAGGGGATTATCGCCTAAACGGATTTTTCCCCTTTTATGCTGAAACGGTCCGTAACAGTGAGATATGACATATGTTTTGCCAGTGATGGGAAACCTATGGTGTGGGTGCCAGAAGTGCCCTTCAGAAACCTCCTGTTTTTTTTGTTATCTCTTTTATAGAAGCAGCCTGGGCTCTCCACTAGATCCCCTGATGTTGCGTTACTATTTATTCAGTGACGCTCTTTCTAAGAAATGCAGTGCTGCTCGGTGCAACAAGTAGCTGTCATTGGCACGTATGTCCAAACTGATCTGGGAGGCTGGTTAGTTTAAATATGATGGGCAGTGCCAGGAATACATGCAGGGATACTCGTATATCCCATAGCTATCCACCTACATAACTCTCTAGATTCTGAGGTGTGCTTGGAGTTAATTGACACAATTCTAACATTCTCAGGGTTTCATGGACTGCTCACAGCTTAGACCATACTAAAATAATAGTTTTATTTTGTCTCTGGGGAAACAAATGCAGAGAAGTGTAGAGACATTGTACTGCAGATATTGGTTACTGATTTGACATACTTACTTTAGCCAAACTATAAAAAATTCTCTGACCTTTGATCTTGTCACGAATTTGCTATTTTAAACTCAATTTTGCAATTGTGATTTTTAAATCCGGGTATAGTTAATTATTCCCGACCGAGTTTTAGATAAGAATACCAGGTTTCTTATACCTAATATGAAGATCTGTGTTTGAAGTGAATAAGCAAATCCTAGGTCATGTGGGTCTACTTAAAATGGCATGAACATAGACTTCTGATGTAACAATTTGCATATTTTAATAAAACACATGCTTAACTTCTTCAGGGTCGGGTATATTCCCAAATATTATACTGGCCTTTTCTTCTCTTAGATTTTTATTTTATTTATTTTTTGTGCTATAGTATAACATTTTAGACAATATACAAGTAAGTACGTTACACAATAAAATGGTGCTCAGCCGAATTTATATACATACATCATGCACATGTCCCATTATTTGCAATCCATGTTGTACTTAGCTGACACCCCAGCATCTTGGAGCTTGGAGCCAAGTTACTGTTATTTTTATTTTTTTTTTAATTTCTTCTTTCACTGGATTAATCTGCACTGCGCCAGCAGACTTGTACCCGTTTCTTGCTTCGGAACTTTCAACACTCCGGTGTGGTATTGAAGATGAGGAGCGTGGAGTGGCGGACCCGAAGTAAAAAGTCAAACCTTTCCAAAAGGATTTGACTCCTTACAATGTGGAATGCCAGGGTTTTCCTAGCGCCATAACCACTATAGTGATTTTTAGTTGGTATGGTGCTTGGAGTGTTTCTTTAATTCATATCAATGATCCAGGTTTTGGCAGTAACACCACTGGAACAAGGTGCCATCTTACTCTTCTTGACAGCCACTCTTCACGTTTGTAAACCTCAAGGTATTAATTAGTTATAGGACTTTGGAATTATGCTATTGTGGTGGCCTAACTGCAAGTAGCTGGGATGTTGCCTTTTCCCCTTGTAGCCGAAGTGAATATAGCTCCGTGATTATAGTGAATATCGCTATTCCACTCAAACACTAGTTGAGACATGGTGAAGAGTGAAGAAGAATTGTTTTCATGGTGTAAATGGCACACTTTTTATATCTGGGTCCTTGGTGTCCGTACCTGACCAGATAATTTAATTGGCGGCCAGATACCTCGGAGCCTTTTAACATTATTGTAACAAAAACAGGGTCCCCGTCCTCACATCCCCAAATCAATGCCATCGCTAGCAAGCTCTCTCCTGCGCACCCATTCTATCCAAAAAGCGATATGATCGGAGGTGTCTAGCCAGAGTAAACTGGAAGTAAAGTTTTCACCAGGTCGGGATCATACTCCGATCCAGATCAGAGTACAACAGCGCTGGATAAGAAATCCCGACCACTTAAAGTGATGGCACTTTCTGTTGGTACATGGAGCTTCCTCAAGTCTTTGGTGTCGTTCGATGCCTCTTGTATCACCCCTCCAAATAGCGCCCTGTTTAGTGACTCAGGGACCAAGCGTGCCCTTGACTCCGCAATGCGGTGAGCGTTCCAGAGGGTTTGTAGGTTCCTCTTGGTCAGGCGCACATGGCTTTGAGGAGTAAAATGTTATGAGTAAAGTTATTTTTTAAGGGAACGTGGCGATTGGGAGACATGTACCGGTTCTGGGTGATCGGGTGGCTTTGCTCGGCACATATTATTTCTTATTGTACAAGTTGAAAAAAATCTGAATTCCAGAAATCCATTCTTGCATTGCCTTTTCCACCTAAACAATTTCTTCCTATTTGCATAGTTGCTGTTTATCATGTAGAGAATGGACACTATTACTTTAATATCTTATCTTGTTTGTTTCTATCTCTAATCCCTTTGGCAGGCACTGCATAGAAATGATACTTCAATGTGTGGAAAACAAAAAGGCAGTATCTTTAGAGAGAAATTGCTACCATTTTATTTTTAATAAAACCTTTGTCTATTTTGTATATATAAAAAAAATAAAAAATTTTAATCTATAATTTAAGTCATTTCTATCCCGTGATCTGCTGTTGATAACATATATTAAGGTTAATTGATTATGATTCAGATTGGTGGACTAATAAGGGTCCCTTCTGATACTTAAAGGGGCACTTTAGACACTATAACCATTTAATTTCACTGAACTGGTTATAGTGCCTGGAGTTTCCTGGCACTGTCCCTCCATTCAGTGTTTAACTGCTTTGGCAATAACACTGATTTGAGGGTCCCTGGTCACCCACAGCCTGGCACACACTGGATTATATCCATCTTATTGGGCAGCTGAGTATGGTCAGATTACATTTTCAGTCAATTATTGCCACACCATACAGCTTGGGCTTATGCTTCCTGATCATCCTGTGTGGGCTGGGCTGTTGGGACTCTCATTTAGTGTTAAACCAATTAAAAATGGCTCTGGACTGAATGTGGGGTGGAGTCAGAGGACTATAGGCACAATAACCGTTTCATTGAGATTAAGTGTTTTACAGTGCATAGTGTCCCTTTTTATATGTTGGTGTGTGTGTATATATGCATGTCTAATCAGCCTCTTCTTCACATGTCGAAATCAATCACACTCACCATATTTTCTTTTGTCTTTCCTGTTTCTTCCCTCCTAAATAATTTTGCTTGCGTCACCATTTATTTTTTTATTTTTTTTAACCTTCGTTTATAAATCATTCTAAACCCTTTGTTCTTGCTGTCCCTCCGTATCCTTTAACTTTAACCCTCACATTTTTAATTTTTCACATCCGCTGTTCTTGCCTTCCAATCCCGTTTACCTCTGCAGCTTTGTGCACCGGGGTCGTCCTGAGCCCCTAGACCTTCACCTGGGCATGTTTTTGCCCACCCTCCTGAATCAGGCAACAGCCGAGCAGCAAGAACGACTCTTCATGCCAGCCTGGAACTTGGAGATCATTGGGACATACGCCCAGACTGAGATGGGACATGGTAACTGTAGCATACTTGCCATGTTCAGGTTTCTGTAATCTTCCTCTGCAAATTTCAGAACTTTTATCATGATTCACATTGCAGTTCTCAACAGAACTGTGGTGTGAAGGAATCACATAATGTTCTTCACAACACTATTGCAAGAGGGCTACATCACAGCACTTTGGCATGGGGGATATTGTAATGCACATTAGAACTTTGGTCATAGGGGATTTAGATCAGGGTTAAGCTCTGCAGGTCTCTCTGGTTGGGAAGGGATTTCACTGTCATGTTCTATAATGGTTGTTATTGAAGGTGGAGGGTTGTTTTATCTACATAATCTTCTCTGATATTTTTTTTTTCTTGTCTTTTACAACAGGAACTCACTTGCGAGGTCTGGAGACCACTGCCACCTATGACCCTTCCACTCAGGAATTTATCCTCCATAGTCCTACTGTGTCCTCAATCAAATGGTGGCCTGGAGGCTGTAAGATTTTTGCAAAGGGGAGAATATAAAGCTGTGGGTGGGATGTTCCAGTCTGTTATTGTAATTAGTCAATGGTGTGAATGGCATACTGTGATCAATGGTCTCATTTAGTGATCATAATCATCTAATGACAGCCAGAGTTTGCAACCAAAAGTCTGTTTTTCTCTTCCAACAGTTTGTTCGATGTCCACCTCCAATGTCCAGTCTCCATTTTCTATACTTATTACCCAGTAAAAAGATGAATTCTCTAAACCTTAACGACCTATACATGAGCAGCCTAGTTGGTCTTAGTTAACTCTTTCTGTTCTACTGCCACTTGGAACAAAAGTAATACCAATAGTGAAACCAGTTGGTTCCCTGGCTTTTGGCTCAAATTATTTCTCCACTTCCCCAGTATTAAACTCAAGATGTGCCGTTTTCTGACAGTATGTGGTGCTTCACTAGCGCCAGTTGCTCCTGATGTCCAGTGGCCCAAATTACTTTCTTTATTGGTGAAAGAACCAGAGAATACCCATGGTGGCCTTTGGCTCCCAAGTAATTGTCTAAATACTGTTTTAATCTCCTGATAGAAATATACCAAGTAACAGATATAGATTTCGTTACCTATTGTTCATTGTGTGTAATATTAACCTGGGATAATAGTTACCTCAGCCCATTTACATTGCAATTCTTTTTCCAAGCCTGTGTGACTTTATGCAGAGAACATGGACCAGAGTCCATGGTGGAAGCTACCTCAAGAACCTACAAGGTTTGCTGAGAGCTGCAATCTAAATGGTTGTGTTTTAGTTTTAATTTGCTTTTAACTTCCCGTTGATAGAGATATTTGTGCTTTTTGAAATGTGTCAATTTGTGGACAATATATTAACTATCTAGGGGTACCAGCGTTATTGCTTTTTATTGGAAATACTTGCCTTTTACTGGGCAATGGTCTTAAAAGATATCAAAAGTACAGGTATTTTTTATTGTGCTTTTGTAGTGGTTGATTTATGTATTCCCCATAACATACCTCAAGAGCTATCTTCCTACCCATTTTCCCACTTTCTGCTTACCTTTTTTGTTTTTTTTCCCAGTGGGTAAAACCTCAAACCATGCTGTGGTACTGGCTCAATTGTACACTCAGGGCGAATGCAAGGGTCTTCATGCCTTTATTGTACCTATCCGTCAGATGGGCACCCATGAACCACTGCCAGGTAAACTCTATTGTTTCTCTGTCCTAAAGGTCGCTTAATCTTGATATTTTACTTACTGTGTAAACAGACTGCATTTCTATTCAATTTATGCTTATTTCTCATTGATATGCAGGTGTAGAAGTTGGAGATATCGGCCCCAAATTTGGTTTCGATGAAACCGATAATGGGTTCTTGAAATTTGATAAGTTCCGGATCCCACGA
Organism: Pelobates fuscus; assembly: GCF_036172605.1. NCBI lineage: Eukaryota > Metazoa > Chordata > Amphibia > Anura > Pelobatidae > Pelobates > Pelobates fuscus. The sequence goes on from NC_086322.1 coordinate 258,224,038, forward strand.
GAGAACATGTTGATGAAATATGCACAGGTTAGCAACAAGTTGGATGTTCTATGTTAAATATTTGTGCTGGTTGATCATTGATCTCAGAAAGGCTCCATGTTTATGTGAGGTAAACGGCAATGTAAAGAAATAATAAAGGCCACAAATGCACACGTGGTTTTTTTTTTTTGTTTATTGTAAATGTGTATATTAAAGAACACCTAAAATAATGATTTTCATACATGTATTCATTGGGGTAGATCTTAAATGAGTTTGCAAAAGCTGCAGCCTTTGCAAGCCCTCCCCTTCTTCCTTGGCAGAGTCTTTGAGAGACTTCTCGTTAACGCCTTTAAAGCTACCCCCTCTCCTCCCCCTCCCAATGTGCTCACGCAGCATTCAGAAGAAATTCTGGTCTGAAAAGAGAGGGAGGCAGTCTGATAGTCAGGGGGTGTTTCATTATTTAATAACAAAAGTGCTGGTTTCTATAAAGTGCCTTTTTTAATGAGCTACTCCTCACCCAAGTGCTTTATTCATGTGGAGTGGTCCTTTAAAGATTTAGTAATTGCCATCACAATCCACTTCCATCCAGACACAGCCAGGACTCCTTGTATTGGAGGTGGAGAAACAATGTTGGATATTTATCATATTGTACTGAAAAGTGACGGTTTAATCCTATCATTATTTTTATGTTTATTAAAGTAGTACAAAAATTATCTAAAAAGTTAGTTTTCTTGATAAATCATGTGATTGCTCTTGCCAATTGGCGGTAAAGTCAATTATAGAAGTCGGATTCTGCTGGGGAAATTGGAGATCTGGCGCTGGAGGCAAGCTTTGGGGTTAAGCCCTTGGAGAATGGTTTTACCCCTTCAGATAAGAAAGCACCTGAGACCCTCCTGGCACCATAACAACTTAATTTAGATTAAAGTAAACCTAATATTAAAAATAATATACAAAATTTGGGGAAGTGACAATTCATTTCATGGGAACTGCTATATATCTATTTTGTACTGCATGAAATTTAATGCAGTGGTATATGGCGCTCAGCATATCATCCATAGTTACATAGCTGAAAAGAGACTTGATCGTTGGATCAAGAAGCTATTACCCTACATTGAAAAATTATATCCTTGAATAATCTGTTTATTCAAGTATGCATCTATTTGCTGTTTAAACACCTGTATAGACTCTGATAAAACAACTTCTTCTTCAGGCTGAGAATTCCACATCCTTATCACAGTAAATAAAACTTTTTCTTTGCCTTAGACAAAATCTTTTTTTCTTCCAGTCTAAACGCATGACCTCGTGTCCTAAGTAAAGTCCGGTTTGTGAATAGATTTCCACACAATGGTTTGTATTGACCATGGATATATTTGTAAATCTAGTGTTTCTTTATTACCATATTAAATGTTAAAGGGACACTATAGTCACCCAGACCACTTCAGCTCAATGAAGTGGTCTGGGTGCCCGGTCCCCCAGGTTTTAACCCTTCAGATGTAACATTGCAGGGTTAATCCAGCCTCTAGTGGCTGTCTTCCTTACAGCCGGTAGAGGCGCTTCTGCGACGCTGAATGCGAAAATCGCTTTCAGCGTATTGAACGCCCATAGGAAAGCATTGAGAAATGCTTTCTTATGTACTGTTTAATTGCGCGTGCGGCTCTTGGAGGGAGCCCGGCGCTGGATTAAAGTAAGTAACTGAAGGAGTTTTAACCCCTTCAGCCCAGTGGGAGGGGGGCCCTGAGGGTGGGGTTGGACATAAGGGTTATATAGTGTCAGGAAAACGAGTTTGTTTTCCTGACATTCTAGTGATCCTTTAAGCACAATAAATGTTTTACATGGCAGATATGTGAGATTTAACCAATTTATCGTCCAGAAATTGGCTTCCCTGTATCACCATGCATAGTAACATGCTTGAAGGTTTGGCAAACAGCAGAGCCAACCATTTGCGCCAGTTTAGTGATGACTCTCTAATTACATAGTACTTGGGCATCTTGCAGTAACTAGGGTGGGTTGGTAAGCTCCAAGAGTTGTTTATTGTAAAGATTGACTTTAGGAGTAAACCTCTTCTCATCCACTCTCCACAGGTAAAACCAGATGGCACGTATGTGAAGCCAGTCAGTGACAAGCTGACATACGGTACCATGGTGTTTATACGCTCAATGATTGTAGGAGACTCTGCGCGGAGCCTGTCCCGTGCCTGTACCATCGCCGTCCGTTACAGTGCTGTGAGACACCAATCTGAGATCAGAGCTGGGTAATATGATCTGAAATGTTTTTATCAGTGAATAGGGTCTCCGTTCAAAAGTAATATTAGGATGAAATAGAAAAAACATGCTCCTCTTAAATACCACTTTTTGCTTTTTACCCCTTTTTCATTCCATTGCCCACTTTCAACTGAATGTGTTGGTGCCAGGTTTAAAATGTTGTCACATGATATAATGTTTTTGCCTTTATTTGTATCCCCCTTTTTTTTGTGTTAATTTAGATATATATAAAAACTATATAAAATCGTATTGACATAAAAAAACTGTCCTATAGATGACAGACTGTACCTAACCTGTGGAATGGCAGAAGGAATTTAGCTAAGCTTGTTCAGAAAGCTAACAAAATATTAAGGGTTACTTCAAACCTCATAACTGCTCCAGCCCCCTGTGCTTGTTAGAATGCCAGAAATTCATTCCCTGGCCCAGTTTGGAAGTTCCTAATTTGCTGGATAACCCTTGTAGTATATTGTATTGTTGTTCAGAGTGCACAATGATTGGGTATCTAAAACCCCTTCTTGCCCATTTAGGGAGCCAGAACCACAAATCATGGATTTCCAGACTCAGCAATACAAGCTATTCCCATTACTGGCCACTGCGTATGCATTCCAATTTGTGGGGTCTTACATGCATCAAACATACCACAGGATTACTGGTGACATCCAACAGGGTAACCTGAATGAGCTGCCTGAGGTAAGTACACATGGGGCTTATCCTGGGAATTTAATACTGAATGACGTTTGAGTGGAACAATATTTGGAGAAATGTGGGGTGGCACATTGTTTTTTTTGGTTGTTTTTTTTTCTGCTGTTCGAGTGGGTTTCATGCTATTATTATTTCTTTCCTTTTCAACATAATTTTTCTAACTTTCTTCCTACAACAGCTTCATGCCCTCTCTGCTGGCTTAAAAGCCTTTACGACATGGGTGGCCAGCGCTGGCATTGAAGAGTGCAGGATGGCATGCGGTGGACATGGTTACTCCCGCTGCAGTGGAATACCCGATATCTACGTGACCTTCACTCCAGCTTGCACGTATGAAGGGGAGAACACTGTAATGATGCTTCAGACAGCCAGGTGAGAGAGGATATTGTCCAAATATTGTGTTCTATAGGAAATTATAGTCTAGAGGTAAATATTTCCATTATGCAATGTGTAGTGTTTCCTGGCCTTCCTGTCCATATTTAAACATAACTATCAACAAATTTCACTTGTATTTAAATGAACACTCCAAGCACCATACCAATACAGAGCACTGTTGTGGTTTTGGTGCCAGGAGTATCCTTGCACACCCTCCAATGTAACTAGTCAAACTGTTTGCTAACTGTATGACCGCTTACCTGGGATTCACTGGGTGCCAGTCACCTTCTCTATAAAAGACTGAATTTTTCTCCATCGTGCAAAGTCAAGCGGTGCCAGGCTTAGCTTATTGGGTAAGCATGGTCAACCGACAAATTCAACAAAAAGTGCAAGCACTGCATGGCAGGGTTTAGCTTGGGAAAGCCAGCGAAAGCTTGATGCAGGACCTTCCTTTCTGTGACCCGTGTCCAGCAGACGCCAGGTAAGTGATTGGCACAAAGTCGGACTACTTTCATTGGAGAGGTGCCACTGCACCATAACCACTACAGTGTTCTACAGTGTTTATTCGGTTTGGGAGTATTCAGTATTCTTTTAAATTGCATGTCCTAATATTTCTGACTTTGATCTTCTTCATTGAGTAAAACTCCACCGTTAAATCCTGGATGATTGATATCTTCAGGGGCTGCATTAGAAGGCATATTATGCAGAAGAACAGTCCAAAACTAAATTTTGCACAAGTCTTTTAGTTATTATATAATATTATATAATAATCAATATTCTTGTTTGTCAAGAATTATTTTAGTATTGCCATTAGCTTAATTCTGCTGACCGTGTCAATCTAGTTGATTCTTCTTGATATTAAAGCATAACTCAAGTCCATTGTACAACCTTGATCATATTAACTCTACTCTCCTTTCTTTTGGGCAGGTTTCTGGTGAAGAGCTACAATGCCGCTGTCTCTGGTGAACGCCTTGGTGGGATGGTCTCTTACCTCAATGATGCCTCCTCACAGCGTGTGCAGCCCCAGCCCCTAGCAGGCCGATCATTGGTAACTGATATCAATGACCTAGACATGTTGGTAGAGGCCTACAAACAGCGAGCAGCTTGGTGAGATAACTATATACATTTTTAAAAAAAAAAATATTTAAAAATTAAACAAACTAAGTTGTACTTTTTATTTAGCATTTTATTCTCTCACAATCTCTGCTTTGATTTACCCATGCTCCAGGTCAGTTGCAGGTGCCTCTAAAAGAGTGAATTCTGATTTGAAAAGAGGAAAGCGTAAAGAAGATGCTTGGAACAAGAACTCTGTGGATCTGGTGCAAGCATCTCAGGTGAGACCAGAAAGAAAGAAGACCTGACATTTTCTGACTCCAGGGCTCCATTACGAAATGGTTATCAGAATTGTTTTCTCTTACATTGTAGTAATGTTTTAATTACACGTGGTCTTCGTTTTAAGACCGACCTGTTTTACGAGCTCTTTTGGACAGTTTACTATTGGGAGCTCGCTTTGTCCAGGGATGTATGACTTGTAACCTGTACATGTGGAAAAAGAAGAGTACGGCACCCTGATGTCTGAAAGTTCATAAAATTATTTCTGATTTAAATTATGTCCCAGACCAATTATTCGCTGTGGTAACAGATGTCCCCATTAATATGATACCTTTGTCACAATAGGTGTGTTATTTTACTCCTTCACACAATCTCAACTGGTGTTTGGGGGGAAAGGCTATAGCTACTTTAGCGATTCTTTTCCAGTGATGGAGAAACTTTGGCGAAGGTACTCAGAGTACAGGAGCTCTGTCACATACATCAATAAACTTTAACAAAAAATAACGACCATAAATTCTAGTAGACTAACATAAAACCGTCTGTGTAGAATCGTAAAAAGAATTGTCGTGACTTTAGATTCAGAGACTTGTCCATTTCTAGCAGCTTTCAATGAATGACATTGAAGTTTCAGATTCAACTACATAACAATGTACAAAACAACTATGGTGATTATTCCAATTCTTACATGATGTTCTGCGTTTCCCAGGCTCACTGCCATTATGTGGTAGTAAGACTCTTTACAGCCAAGCTGTCTGAACCACATGATGCAGCTGCTCTTCGCATCTTGAGTTCTCTCTGTCTTCTCTATACTCTGCACGGAATCAGCAGGAACAGCGGGGACTTCCTTCAGGTTTGTGTGCGAAAATAATAATTTGAGTTCATTTCACATGGTTTCTTGATGGAGGACAGGAAGTTATGTGCAACGTTTGCTAATCCAACATTGTAGAAGCAGTAAGACGTAACAAATAGGAAATTCGACTATAAATACTGATTAACACATACAGCTTGTTCTAACTCCTGCATCATAAAGAGCAAGATGGTTTTTAATTTTTGTGCACAACACAAAATATCATTTTAAGATGCATAAGTTACAGTATATGGTCATACATTGCATAAGTCTCCAACAACGCCAATGTACCCCATTCTTCACTTAGATGAGATTAAGCCACTTATTTGGGAAATGCTTCCTTCTGGGACTCTCTGCAGTGCAAGGTTTAATAGGATTTTGTTGTATGAATTGGCCTTAGCAGCACCCTTATAATGTATGCATGTTCAGGTGAGTGCAGAAATACATATAGATGGATATAGAGAGACGTCTTCTATCTGATTTTTGTGTGATATCTTTCTTAAAATGCTGATGTTCTAATGACATTACTTCTTGCTACCAGGCTGGCCTTCTCAGTGCATTGCAGATAGAGCAGGTCCACCAGAGAGTCAAGGATCTCCTGGCTGTGATCCGACCCAATGCAGTCGCCCTGGTGGATGCATTTGATTACACAGATGCTCAGCTGGGTTCTGTGTTGGGGAGGTACGATGGGAATGTCTATGAAAACATGTTCGAGTGGGCCAAGAAGTCACCATTGAATAAGACCCAGGTAAGATGAGCTAATGAGCAAAGACACCACCACGTCAGTTTAAATGCCAGACAGGAGAATGCATAAATACAGTTATAAAAATAAATGTAAAGTTAAAATATGATTTGTGGATGACATGTTTACTTTAATACGGCTGGTTAGCTTACATTAGTTTATAGAATCTTTTGGGGAGTTTATTTATTTTAATGTTTACATCTATATGAAACCTCTTGAATTTAATTACTTGACAAACTACTTGGCCACAGCTCAGATTCTATGAGCTTACTGAGTGGCTGCATTGATATTATTCCATGAATTAAGCCATTTTCTACTACCGACCATACAGGTCAGGAACAGACTATCAACATATCATAGCGTTTGGGCTCCATGGGAACAGTGCAAGAGCTAGAAAATGTGTGTCTTCTAAACCCCCCAACCACCCACCCTCGTCACATCTGTTTTTGTTTTAATATTTATCAGTTTGTTTTTTTGGTAAACTACATTTCACAGATCTCATCCAACTAGTGAACCTGACAATAGAACCCCTTACACTCCTGCACATTACTTCACTGAGAACATTAACGGTCCATAGGACCAGTATGATCATACGTTGTCATAACCCTCATGTTTGTTTCACATTATATTTTTTTAGGTTTACCGTAATGTTTTAAACTAATAGACTGTTTATGTTTTGTAAAATGTGCAGGCCAATTACATATAATTTTATTTATTTATTCATCTTTTACCAGTATTTGGTACTTCCACATCTGTACTTAAATAAAGTATAAAAAATACTAGACTATAGACTATAAAAAATACTAAATAAAAGCCAGATTGATTTGTGTTTGGAGTGTCTATTAAAAATGTTGTGGCTAAAGAATCATTCATAACTCTCCTCCCAAATGAAACTCCAAATCCTGCCACCACATAAACAGTTTATATTGCCATATAAAACGGAGACTGAACATACTGTAGAGACAATGGCCTTAATTTAATTTTGTCTGGCTCAGCATTTAAAATGATCACAATCTGTTCAAAAGGCTCTTTGAACACATTATAATCATTTGAAACGCTGATCCAAACAAATTAGAGGCCAATATGATGAACAGAAATATTATATTCACATAAAATGGCACATAGAACAGTTACATTCTGTGTATGGGAGTAAAAAAAGTGTAACAACATTTTGTAAAGGATGGAAACAGAGTTCAGTGCCAATTCCCCAATTTTTATTTTAGAATCTCTCTTCTTCCCTCCACCCTGCAATCATCTCCTGTGACTTCCAATTATTTACCACCGATCTTAGCTTTGACTTTCCTAACAGATATCTTCTTCGTACATGGTAAATTTGATTTAGAAATTTAAGCTAACCGTTTACTTTTCTCTCTATTCTTCTCCTTTACTCTCAGGTGCACCCATCATACCACAAGTACCTCAAACCATTGCAATCCAAGCTGTGATTGGTCTTCAAACAGCTCACACCGGTAGAAGAGTCTGACTACTTGTAATATTCTGAGTTCTGTGTCTTAAAAATGAAATGGAATCATTCTACCAACTGCTACAAAATTATCTTAATTGATGGGAGTTGGGTATACTGTAAAATATATTCTTGAGTCCCATTCGAGATCTTGCAACTTTTGTGCGTTGCAAACTCATGTTGTCTTGTCAATGTAATTTATCCAGATTATCCAGCTTTGTAACCATCTCTCACTCAGAAGCTGTAACAAACTAATTCATGGGTTTTCTTCATTGCTATGGCAAACAGTTGGGTACCAGTGTGAGCTAGTTCCATCAAGAAGCTTGTTTCAAATTTGGATTTTTGAATTTGGACCTTCTTGATTTCAAAGACTGTCTGTGAAACACAGTTGGGGCTATTTAGTGAAATGTGATTTGTGGAAAATGTAAAAATTCTCCAGCTATTATTCCACTTAAAGTAACAGCTACACTAAAGCCCATCTGTAGAGTGAGTGCTTTGTGAATCCAACTTTACCATCATAGGATGTGTTTAGGGCACATGTGTTTGTACCCATTCAACATGCTAACTGACCAGTTCATTCATTTAACAAAGGACAACTGGAGGAACCTGACAAATGATCTAGTGCTTAGAACTCTATTAACTAAGGAACACACAAAACATTACTTTATCATTGATCCATAGCCAAAAAATATGTACTGCTCTTAAGATGTACTTGGGTGAGCAACACTACACATTTGGTGTTATTTACTAAAGAGAGAATTCAGACTTATTTTCATCTCTAAGGTCAAAAAGGAAAAAAGTCTCAGACTGCTGTGCTACGAGTTCAGCTACTGTGGCCTTAAATTTGAAATCACTTTGAATTCTCACTATATTTCATAACCATGTTTCTTATGGCACTTAGAATGTTATATATACATTTCCACCCAGGTACTCGCTCATTCCTGTCCACTCGTTTTTAGGCATGGAAATTTGTAACTATGCAGCCAGTGTAATGGATAGGATAAATAATGTTCTCCTAACTCATTATTATTTTAATATTTCTGTACTGACCTTCACGATGCTTTAAGGATGAATGTAGGAATAACATGGGAAATGCAGAGTGATAAAGTATGTTAGAATTACAGACTAGAAAAACAAGGTGATAATTAGACTTAAATTAAGTGTAATTAATCCTGTAATAATGTATTACTCTGTCAATAAACCTCACTGATTTCTTTATCTGCTTCCTGTCTGTTTGTGTATTGAGAACATGAGATTTGCGGATATTTGGCCAGTTAGATAAAGATTGGAAGGTACACTGATACAGAAAAATGACAAGTTTTTAGTTTTGCTTTTTGTGTTCCACATTGGTCAATGCTTCTCAGCTGATGAGGCTGGAGATGTGCATTTAGTGAATCATTGTCCATTACAGCTTTCAGTTTGGGGGCTGATTGTACAGTGCCTGAGCATCCTCACAAGATAAGTAGTCAGATGGTTTCACACACTTAGTCTGCTGGGCTGTCCGTTACGGCCTACAAGAGAGACGGAAGCTCCTGCACACAGCTTATATGGGCTCCTCTGAGCTGAGACTTTGTGTTAGTCCAGTTTATCGGTTAAGAGGGTAAGCTGAACACTCTCCGTTAATGACTGCCTCCCTGCACTACTGGGCAAACTTAGAGCATAGAGCTTCTGGCTCTTCTAGAGGAGATGACCAATGCTTACAGACTCCAGATAAGGGGCCACAAAACATAAGATAAAGGTATAGGTTACTTTAGTATCCACAAAATGGCAAAAATGTTGTGCTGCATGCGCCTCACACTGTAGCTCCAAGCAGGGAATAGTGATATTACAAGAATTGAAAAAAATAAGGACAGCGCAACAGAATGCTATGTGCCCAACCAGTGCTACAGAGTTTTATTGAAGGACCAAGTATAAGTACAGCAAATATTTTGAGTAATGCACTTTTTCAATAAGTCTTGACAAGATGCTTTCCTATGGAGAAAGCATTGGATTGGTTAAGATCATGGATCTCGCTAATCTCTACCAAAAAAGTGGGACCAGCTGTGGAAAACAGAGCTGAGGGGGAGAAAAGTTAAGTAAGATCACTTTTTTTTTTTTTTTTTTTTTTTTTTATCCCTGCCAGTTGGGGCCTGGTCACCTAAATGGTATTAGGGAATTCTAATGTTAGGAATACACATTGTGTTCCTTTAGGTTCTAAATTAAAAATATCAGGGCATCAGAACATTTTATATAAAGTTCCTGGTTCCAAGGTATTCTCCGGACCATCTTTGGAGCTATGTGAATTACACAAGGCTATTGGCTAAAGTGGGAATTGTCAGAAATTCTAAATTAATTTGAAATTTAAGGTCACAGTAGCTGCAATGGAAGCATAGTTGACTTGGAGAATCTTTTGAGTTTGGTTATTTTGGCCTTTAATTTTTAAATTCCTAAATATTCTCACTTACGTTATTAACCCTGCCTATTTCCGGCTTCTCCACTCCACCTCCAGCCACTTTGAAAGAAGAAACATGGCTAAATAACTATGCACAGCATCATGAAGATCCACAAGAGTTTCAGAATTGTCTAACCCCCATAAAGTTGTTTTTCTATACCTCCTTTATCCAGTTGAGTTAACTCCCAAGGGAGCCAGACAATTCCTAGGTGTTTTAAGATGTGATTGTTTCAGCCAAGCACGTATCTTTGATAAAGAAGGACATCTCATTCTGAATGAAACTAACAAACAAGCATAAAGCTGTGATCCTAAGGCAACAAGACAATTTCTTCAGTATTGATTTATGAATGAATACAAACTGTTCCAGGTGTAAACGTGACAAGCCCCTGTAGTTGATGTTAACCGCAATATCCAACTGGAAAGATCAATTTTAATCCTCCCTACGGACTATTCTCATCTTGATGAAATGTTGGTTTGCACACAAGCTTGAAACGCTTATTTTTGTCTTTTCTTAAACCTTGGTAATACTCTAACATAGGACCTGCTTAATTGTTCAGAGTCCGTTCCCATCAAAACATATCAAATAAAAATCCATTATACAATTTACATTAAAAAAAAGTTAAAATAAAAATGTATTATAAAAAAAAAATAATGCATAAACAAAAAAATAGTAGTTTGAGCTGGCCCTATCCAGCATGGAGTTTACAGAATATGAAGTTAAAGGGACACTATAGTCACCTGAACAACTTTAGCTTAATGAAGCAGTTTTGGTGTATAAAACATGCCCCTGCAGCCTCACTGCTCAATCCTCTGCCATTTAGGAGTTAAATCCCTTTGTTTATGAACCCTAGTCACACCTCCCTGCATGTGACTTGCACAGCCTTCCATAAACACTTCCTGTAAAGAGAGCCATATTTAGGCTCTCTTTATTGCAAGTTCTGTTTAATTAAGATTTTCTTATCCCCTGCTATGTTACTAGCTTGCTAGACCCTGTAAGAGCCTCCTGTATGTGATTAAAGTTCAATTTAGAGATTGCGATACAATTATTTAAGGTAAATTACCGTATTTTTCGCTCCATAAGACGCACCTCACCATAAGACGCACCTAGTTTTTAGAGGAAGAAACCCAGAAAAAAAATATTCTGAACAAACTGTCCCATAGTGTTTCTTACTATGGGACAGTTTGTACAGAATATTTTTTTTCTCCCCTGTCCCATAGTGTCCCTCTCTCCCATAGTCTTCACTCACCCCCTCCCCATAGTCTTCACTCACCCCCTCCCCATAGTCTTCATCCCCCCCCTCCCCATAGACCTTATCTCCCCCCCTCCATAGACTTCATCCCCCCCATAGACTTCATCCCCCCCTCCATAGACTTCATCCCCCCTCCATAGACTTCATTCCCCCCCCATAACTTCATTCCCCCCCCCATAGACTTAATTCCCCCCCCATAGACTTCATCTCCCCCCCCCATAGACTTCATCTCCCCCCCCCATAGACTTCATCTCCCCCCCCCATAGACTTCATCTCCCCCCCCATAGACTTCATCTTCCCCCCCCCCCATAGACTTCATCCCCCCCCCCTTACTGTCCCCCTCCCCTTGTCCCATAATTACTTACCTGTCTTGTAGCGTTGGCCGGCAGCACAGGGCGCACCGCGGTAGTGGAACTTGTATTTCATGTTCCGGTTTCCGGCGGGACTGAAAGGAAGTGCGCACTCAGCTTGTGCACACTTCCTTTCAGTCCAGCCGGAAACCGGAACATGAAATTCAAGTTCCACTACCGCGGTGCGCCCTGTGCTGCCGGCCAACGCTGCAAGACAGGTAAGTAAAGCTTCATATTCGCTCCATAAGACGCACAGACATTTCCCCTCACTTTTGAGGGGAAAAAAAGTGCGTCTTATGGAGCGAAAAATACGGTACATCTGTTTGAAAGTGAAACCAGTTTTTTCATGCAGGCTCTGTCAATCATAGCCAGGGTAGGTGTGGCTAGGGCTGCATAAACAGAAACAAAGTGATTTAACTCCTAAATGACAGTGAATTGAGCAGTGAAATTGCAAGGGAATGATCTATACACTAAAACTGCTTTATTTAGCTAAAGTAATTTAGGTGATTATAGTGTTTCTTTAAGTCTCAGCACAACTTGGACTGCATGTTGGTGGGAGATTGAGATAGGTAGTCTGCAGTGAGTGTTTGCTAACTGCTGCAGTTATAAGTCAATGTGTGCAAAGACACAATGACAGTATCCTATGCAATGAACATAGGTTACTATGGTGGCAATTTAAGCAGACAGCACCTCTTCACGGCCAAATGCCACATCTATGTGAATCTTGTCGTTTCTATAATACACTCACTGTTACTCCATGAGGTCAAAACATCCCCATTTCCTGCCTTCTATATAGAAGTAGGAAGCTCTCAGCTCTGTGCAAAGCCTGCCAGGACTTCGATAGGAGGGCACCAGGGCATTTCAGTTTACTAACTGGTAATCTCTCCAAGTACTCCGAAGTCATAACTCCATTTAACTTGGATGGTGGAGGCATAGAACAGCTTTGCTAAAGTTTTTGTCTATACACCTTAATGTTTCTTGAATAGGATTACTCCTTATATTTTTTACCCAGAAGAGTTGGCACCGTATATAGTTCTCTCTGTTCTATTTACTTAACTTGTTATTTTAATGTGTTCTTACCATTACGTTTTTTTTTTGTTTTTGTTTTTTTTTTAAAATCTGGCACCCCATACTTAATCCACTTTACCTATAACCTAATAAAATGTCTGGCATAGAAAACAAATAATAATAATAATAAACCTATTGAAAATGTTAATAAAATAAAAGCACATTGCTGCACACACGAGGTGTAACTCCACCAAGAGTTCTGGGCTTGCTGCTAATATCAATTCTGTGCATATTGTTTTGCACAGACACGCATTCATTGGCTGAGAGTGCACAACGGCCTGAGCCACTGAATGACCAGTAGTCCTGCTTTTGGGGTCCTGTCACAACATCCCGTTCCCTGGTGTCTTGCACTTGAGGGACACTATTAAACTATTCCAGGGCAGCACAGCATAAGCATTTAATTAGATGTGCTCCTGCTGATCATACCACTGGCAATGCCTCCTCGGGGACCAAGCGACCCCTTCCAGATTGTTGTGAGGTATTCTGCAGAAGCCGCTTTCACCACCATATTTTGAGGCTTGGCACCCAGAGGGACACACGTAAGAGGCAAACTTTTGCTAAACAAATTAGACCCTTACGGAACGGTACACTGGTACTCCCAGCAGGCTGTAGTGGTTATGATGCCTGGAGTAGCCCTTTTAGTTTCCATTAGAGGGCAATGTTTTAAAGGGAAACCATCACTTCCCTGGACATTACATAATTGAATAAACCACATTTTGTTAACCTATTTTTGCAAATGATTCTCCATAAGTATCTAACAGATTTACACAATGATGTTAGTCCTCATCTCCAGCACAAAACAGTCTGGATTTCTACATTTAATATTTTTAGATCTCAGACACAAATATGTGTTGACTGTAGGGGATACAGTATTAAATCTCCTTGGAAATTACATTTAAAAAGTTATTTTCTTCATGTCTACCACAACTGACTAACCATAGCTTATGCCATTATTAAAATATATATATATATATATCACATGGCATTTTTCTTTTTTTACAATAGAATCCTTTAACAAAAATGTTAAAGTCTGGAAAAGTCTACTTTTTTTTATAAAGTCCAGTTTGTGAAATCTTTTTACAGTACGCAATGGCTGATAATCTGGATCTTAGAACACCAGTCAATAAGTCTGACACTTAAATCAACTCCATTCTATGACAGTAAAAATGTACACTAAGCACTGTCCTTAATAACTCCATAGCAGCCTACCAACTCATCTCCCGTGATGCTCTATTCCCAACACAGGATGTGCTTCTTTCAAAGCATGCGTGGTGCAGATTTTGGGAACTACATCTCCCTTGATGCTTTGCATTGAAATCCGGACGTGCTGGTTGTGAAGGAAGCTAAGAGAGAACGGTTGAAGTGACTGGATACAATGTAACTGCAGCTAATTCGAATCAGAAATGATCAGGATTCTATGACAACGGGCTGACACTTCCCTTCCCTGTGGGACATTCTCATATCAGTGATAGAACCTGCCATTCATGCTGTGTGATCCCCTGAACCAGGTGTCATAACAGGCTGTGCATGGGTGGATGCACCCCCAAATTCCAGCATGGTGAGCAAAAATAGGGGTCTACAAAGCACCCCTTGTCTAAAATAATGATGGGGGCATTGATGATGCAATGGTACAATTTTATAATTAAAAAACGGGGCAAGGTTCTAATGCTGGAGCAATCACCATGGAAACCAAGAGAATCCTTTTCCTTATTCCACTGGTTTCCGTGGTGATTGCTGCCACCTTTCAACTTTGCCCTGCTTTTCTTTGCAAGCTGCATTTTCATAAATCTAAAATAAGTGAATTGTGTGTTCTGAGATCTCAGTGTTAATCATGAGATGGAGAGTTTGCATGATCAATTATTTGCTAAATTCGTTAGTAGTCTTATGGGTTGTTCTACTTTTGCTGCCACGTTTGTAATATGAGTAAATTATACAAAAATACAAATTACTCAATGTTTTTCTTAATGTTTTTTCTTAATGTTTTTTTTTTTTTTCTTGTATTCTCGTTTAGGCTGCTAGACGTAAGAAAGGATTACAAGGTGTGTAAGCTCAACCAATTTCTGCTTGGTTTATATGCATTTCCTTTTTTTATTGTTTTTATCCCTCTCATATTTATGAAAAAAGTTCCTTTCTGTCCTTTTCTTCACCTGTCACGTCAGCTATGCATTTTAATTCCCTTTCTCACGGTCAGTTGACAGATGTACCCTTTGGCTTGGCAATAGTATTGCTACAACTCCGGGCACCATAACAACCTTATCTCAATATTGCCCAAAGTGGCCCTTTAAAATAATTTTTGCTCCACAGGTTCATTTTATTATAACGAAAACACAACCAAAGAAATTTAGTGGTAACCTCCAATATCTCCACACACCGCTTAATGCTAAATATCACTGTACAAACAAATGTAATAAAAACGAAATAGTGTGGATAATGGGTATAAATGAGAAACCATATCAAGTGAATATACCAGTAAAACTATTATATTGTACAGGTGAACACACACAGCAAGAGTAAACTGGCTTACACTTAAGATGGTGTGATGGCTTTCAAATTGACCTTGCAGTACAGGGAATAGTCATGCAAAGTGTGGTAGTACAATCTTGAAATGCTTTAATAGCTTTAAAAAAAAAAACTAAACACGCATAATGCAATAAAATAGATAAAATCAGTAGAATAAAATATATTGCACTTTTAGACGCACATGCCACTTGAGTGGCAATGAAAGTCCAAATACACGTCACAGGAAACAAGTCTAGTAGGTGGTGACTATCAGTTGTAAGTTCTTCTAACAGTCAGGACTGTCTGATTGATTCCAGTTACACTACCAGTTGTTAACATAACTTGTTTTGTTTTTATTTTTTCAAGTTATTACAGAGTGTCAAGATTGTACTACCACACTTTCTTTGACTGTTCCCTGTACTGCAAGCTCAATTTGAATACTATTACACTATCTTAAAGGGACACCCCAGGCACAAAAACAACTTCATCTAAATGAAGTTGTTATGGTGCCAGGAGGTCCACAAAGGCAGTCTTACCTTAAGAGGTTAAACCATTCTCGAAGGTTTTAACCCCAAAGTTGCCTCCAGCGCCGGTCTCAGTTCCTCCCCAGGTGGCACCCGGCTTCTGAATTTTCAGATTCGGGAAGCCTGGAGTGCTGCTGGGAAAGGGCGTTGCTGATTGGCTGAGTGCTCTCAGCCAATCAGCGACTCCCCATTCACTAAACTGGCTTGAAAAGAATTGTACCTTTTCCACGCCAGTTTTATGAATGGAGAGTGACTGACTGGCTTAGAGCATCAGCTCACCGCTTTCAGCCAATCAGCGGCGCCCCTATTTGGCACCGCTCCGTGCTTCCTGAATCTGAAAATTCAGAAACCGGGTGCCACCTGGGGACGAACTGAGACCGGCGCTGGAGGCAACTTTGGGGCTAATACGTTCGTATTGTGGTTAGTGTTCATCGTGTGTTAGAATATGTTTAAATATCACTTTGTGTGTACATGCTGGTTTGATCGCCTTTAGAAAGATGCATGCCTTATATAGGTATTAGGGATTTATGCTTGGGGGTGGTAACTTGATAAAGACCTTGGTGGAGGTGGAAACGTTTCTGTGTTTCTCCAGTATATCTGTTTGATACATAAACCTTAAGTGTCTGGATCATCCTGTTTTTTCTACTATTTGACGAAGGCTTTGCCCACCTCAGGTCCAGCTAAGCACCTTGGATTGAATGGAATGTGGTTTTCTTATTGTTTCTTCAAATATGGACACATTTAGCATCCAGCATGTTCCTCTCTCTTTCCCTCCTTTTTTCTTTCTTTTTCTCTCTTTGTAAATACCGGTATCTGTTTATTGCGTATTGTGTTTTTCAATGTTTTTTTCCCTTTTCTTTTTTTGTTTTCTTTTCCCTTTTAACCCCTAAAGGACCAAACTTCTGGAATAAAAGGGAATCATGACATGCCACACGTCATGTGTCCTTAAGGGGTTAAACACATTTTTTTTGTTGCATTATTGCATGTGCTTGTTCCTCTCCAAGATATTATACTGACTTGTCCCACATTACAGATTCCATTGATGATGTGCTTGGGGACCTCCTTGGGGATGATGGTAAGTTGATAATATCCATTACAAATGGCCAAAGCGATAATTATTATATTATCTACAAGCTTATATGCTCATGTGCAAAAGTGAAAATTCAGGGTCAAGTCTGTTATGCTCTCAGTTCAGCTACTATAAACTTAAATTTGAAACTCACTTTGAATTAATAACCCTGACAGTTTATTGATAAAACCGGTGATTTTATTTTTTTGGTTTTTTTAGACTTCTCCTCCCCAAAACCACAAAAAATCTCTTTGCATAAGTCTGTCCCTGTCATCCGACCACGATCCAATATGTTGTCCAATCCTAGTAAAAAGTAAGTCTATCTTTTATTCAATAATGGACTTTTTGTTGTTGTTGCTAACATTGAAATGTATTAGAAACATAGAATGTGACAGCAGATAAGAACCATTCAGCCCATCTAGTCTGCCCAATTTTCTAAATACTTTACTTAGTCCCTGGCCTTATCTTTTAGCTAAGAAGTATAGAGATAGGATACCAAAGGGAAACAACTATAGACACAATTCTAAGTGAAATGTGTCCGAGTGTTTCCCAATGCTTCTAGGCGCCAAAGAGAGACTCCAGGGGTCTCTCAGGGCATAACCCTAGATAATCAAGAAAGACAAAACAGAGCATGCAGGTTCACCACAAGGGATCATACAATGCTTCCTGGAGTTATAGATAGTAATATTGCTAAATATAAAGTAATTAACCTGTAGCGAAGTAAATGTCCTATGAGATTCTGCAGTACAGTGTTAAAGAAAGAATAAATACAATACTCTAAAATAAACACCGTGTACGGTAAACCTCCTATCTCAAAATAAGTATTGTACAAAGTCTCACAAGGCTGGTATCACAAAAAAAAGAAGCTTTATTAAATATGGCTCTACATACAAACAATTTATTGCTTCAAGGAAAGAGAAGCTATATAGTCAATCAGTATACATAGCACCAAATGGGCCTAAGAGTCAAGGTAAAGTCAGCCTGTATGAGACATGAAGGGCTGTCTAAATGAGTCAAATAAAGCCTGTTGGGTGGCCAAATAGGTATATACAATATAGCCGATTAGAGAAAGATGAAAAATGCTATTACCAGTAAAAGACTGGCAAAAAGTTAAACTATCAAAGCCTCACTCCCTGTTAAGCTTGCTAGACAGACGTAGGAGGAAAGATCAAAAGTAAAAATCAAAGTAAGTGAACCATCAAAGCAACATGCTAACCATTAGTGAAAAATAAAGTGCCTAGTGATAAAACAAAAAGCAAGAACGCCTGGAATTCGTTTCGGTGCAGAACTGCATGCACCTTCGTCAGGGTGATTTGAATTTTACTTCTGATCTTTCCTCCTGTGTCTGTCTAGCGAGGTTCTCCAAAGCCGGGAATCCCTCTACTCTATGTTCAGGGAATGTTCCCTGAACAAAGACCAGCTCTGTCGTGGGGAATCCCTCGAGTCCCCGCACTGCATCTCTGACAGGGTTTTGTGAATGCTCTGTCATGCTGTACAAGTCTTACTGAAGGAGATTGCATAGATATATGATGCAACTCCTGCAGACTTCATCTATCAATCCCATACATTGCATACACCACGTGACTCTGTGTAAATGGACCATCCATTCTGAGATCTATGTGTTTTGTGAGGGAAAAGAACAATGTTCTCTATTTGCCCACTTAGGCCAAACATTGCCTGCCTTCCCCTTGCCCTGCCTGGGCCTTAACTGAACTGAACTGGACTGTTACGTCTTAAAAAAACCTGAGCAAAACATGAAAAATAATACAAGTTATAGGTTATTTTTAACGTTTTCTTCAATGGTGCAGTTTTAAGCCCTTAAAAGTGGCGCAGCCATTTGCTTTTTTGTTTGCTAAAAGAAACACTCCAGGCACCTAAAATACAAGAAAACATCTGTTAGAACATCACTCAAAAATGATGCTCTAACACAACTCTCCTTGTGTCCATGATGCATCAGAAAAAAAACCTATAAAGTTCTACCTATACAGTATATCACACATAAACCTCTGTTTGTAGGGGTTTCTTGGGAGTATACATTCTAAGTGCGTACAGCTGTGCATTCATGATAGTACTGACTGAGCCAATGGCGTCTTTTCATGCATGGGAAAAAAACAGACGAACATTCTTATGAGTTCATGGAATTTACAGGTAGTCAAAGTATCTAATTTAGGGGTGGGCAAACCGCAGATCCCAAGATGTTGTAGAACTGCAACTTTTATGATGCTATGCCATTCTAAAATCTGGCAGGGCACCATGGCAATTATAGTTCTTTAACATCTGGGGATCTATCAGTTGACCAACCCTGATCTAAATAGAATGTGTCATAATCTAATATTATCATATAGACCAGTGCCATTCTTGTCCATATCTTATATTATAATCTTTCATGTACTAGGTCACCACTGGATGAGAATTACTTCAGTCAGCTGGCAAAGGAGGCAGAAGAGGTGAGAACCTGTTTAAGAAATAAAAAGCATGACCTTTAACTTCTCTAGCCTTATGTTTAAATATATAGTGAGCCAGCATTGTGTTCCTTTCACTACAAATTTACTAGAGTGTGTAAACAATATAAATAAAAAAAAAAGCAGATTGGGGGCATGTCTACCTGAGCACCAAGATGGCCGCTTGATTCAGGAGCTCCCAAGCATCGAGGCAATAAACCCGCTCCACAGCCAGAGCAACAGCGAGCTATGACCGCAAAAAGGGTGCAGAAACCCCTTAACACACCTCGGCTGTGCATACTCTGCCAGGAAAGCTTCCATGAAGCGCTACTTATCGGATCAGCCGCAAGTGTCCCTGAAAACCAAAATGGCGCTGACCGCGTGCAGCAAGGGGGAGGAGGACTCCCTCTCCACGAACTCTGGGGATTCCTGAGACACAGACTCGCCTTGAGACATACGTCTCCTTTTCCAACAACTCCCGACTAAAGCGGAAATCACCGAGATGTTCCCCGATATGGAAACCACGCTTCACAATGAAATCACCTCGATTACGGGTGAGGTAGAGAAGATCCGGGTGAGAGTAACAGACCTGGAGGAGGAAAGAGAAGTCGCCATCTTTGAGCTGATCCAACACCAACAACAGGTGGTACAACTACAGGAACAGGTAGCACACCTCCACAGATATGTCAAAGACCTCGACAACAGAGGCCACAGGAACAATCTGAGCATCAAGGGGTCCCAGAATCACCCGGACCTGAAAATACCTTACACATTATAATGGGAATCTTTATCAGAATACTTGGGAGGCCAGAGGACACAGCAATTGCCCTTGACCATGCATACAGGGCTCTCAGGCATTTGTCTGCAGCTGCAGAAGCCCCTAGAGACATTATATGCAGGCTGCACTATTTCATCTTTGAGGAGGACCTGATGAAGAAAGTGTGTGCATCCGGTCCCATCCTCTACAACAACCATACTGTCACCATATACCAGGACCTTACCTAGTCTACTCTGCAGGCCCCCAGAACACTGAGGCTGCTCACTGAATCCCTGACCACAAAAGGGTTACGATGCAGGTGAGGCTTCCCTCTCAGCCTCAAATTCCAACACAACAGGCTGACTTCCACCATCACATGCCCGGACGATATCCCAGAAGTTGTCAAAATTCTCAATATACAAGTACCAGAGATACCTCCATGACATGGGAACATACAGCCACTATCTAAGCAACCACACCCACAGAGGCACAGATGGAATACCACCTCAAGCAAACATAGGCTGAACAGTAAGGCCCTCCGACGTCGTACCCGAACTAATACTCACGCCTGACCTGACTCCCCCTCCCTGGAGGACTACACTGATCCTCTCAATAGTGTATGGACCTTTACACAATGGAACTCTCGCAGGCCCAGCAACTCCACTTCCCTTGTGATCATCTTTGTAAAATGCAGAGACTTTCCTAACCTCACCTGCTTCTAACACTGCCCCCCTTTTTATTTTATTTTTATTTGATGCTCCCTTACTAAAATAACTATTTTAGGAAGTGCCTTGTGCCGGAGCCCTCAGTCACCTGCAATCCACGCCCCAGCCACTGTAGCCCCCTTTGCCTGTCTACAGACTGCCACATGATGGTCTGTCTACCTGAAGTTCAACGAAACTATCCGTTAGTCACCATGGGGGTCCGAGAGAATTTTGCACAGCTATTTGACACCTGAGGCGATCGGGGAGGGCCATGGGCCCTGGACTGCCTATCTGGTCCGGGGGCCACTCGAGGCTTTGGGGGACCCCTGGCTCACCTTGGCTGGTATCTGGGCCGATCAGTCTATGTTGATTGAAGCACTCTCACTATATTTGTATGTAATGATAGAAAGGCAAACCTTTGCTTCGTTGCTTAACAACACTGTGGAAAACGGCCTCAAGACTAGTAAGGCCTCTTCAAGGCGACCACGCTCGACATCTTGCTCTTATCCCCGAACAGTTGTCATACATGCTTTCTCAAAACTTTCCTGTACATAGTTTATGTTGGCCTCCTCGGGCCCTTTTGGTTTCCTCTTTCTTATTTACTCAGGTCACACGTAAGGCCCGCTGACACTCCTGCACACCTCCCCCACATACCATAGATGTGTCAAATCAAAATAGTTTCCATAAATGCAAGGGGCTAAATATACCGGAAGAGATCACGTGCCCTGAGGGACTTCTACACAACCAAAACGGCTGTGGTATTTATCTAAGAAACACATTTTAAAGGCCCCAATGCCCTGGTTGTACATGATAAAGCAAGGGGGATGGTGATTCCCTTTTCTAACACAGTGACCTTCCAACACACAACACTGACACTTGATCCTAAAGGATGTTCACGTTTGTTCAAGGAACTCTGGCAGGTCTCCTATACACTTTTGCGAACATATATCTGCCAAACTTTAAGCAACATGCACCACTCTCCAAGATATTGCTCAAACTATTCACTTTTGCAGAAGGTATTGTAGTGGTGGGAGAAGACTTCAACATTACACTAGACCCCAGATTGGATAACACAAGAGTTAGCCCCAACTCGGACTCCAGAGGCAAAATCAGGACACAAATCAGCTTATCGACTGCTGGTGGATACAAAACCCCAACACCAGGGACTACACGTTCTACTCCCATGCCAAACAATCTTACTCTATCAACAAACTTCTCCTCCTTTCGCAGCGACATCTACACATACTATGGAAAACTATCTCCCCTATACCATGGTCAGACCATGCCATGATCACAATCCCACTTACTCCTACCAGGCCCCAGCATAAGTTTCGGAAACTAAACGAATCCCTGTCTATAACGCCAGATTCACAAACAAAATTACTGAATGCTCTCACCGCATACTTTGCAGAGAACGACACACCAGATGTCTTCCCCATTATACTATGGGTTTGGCAGCTAAAAAGCAAAAAACTAGACATATGACCCTGCTACTCCAACAAATACAAACCTTGGAACAACAACACCTGTCCCCAGACACACTGATTGAATTGATGAACACGAGACCCAAACTTAATCACCTCCTGGACACTCAGACTAAACGCTCTACTCTATTGACCAAACATATGTGCTACCAACAAGGCAATGTGCGGCAAATAACTTGTTAAAGCACTTAAACAATGACAGCAACAGACTTTAATTTCCAAAACATGCACAGACTCTGGACAGCTAGCCCACTGCTCCTCCAAAGAATTCCAGAAATTCTACTCCTGGTTGTATAACTTACCATCCAATAACGACAAGACATGGACTCCCGGCAGCCCATTGGCTTAATATATAGCATCCATCTGCAACGATCCCTGTCGCAAGAGGAGGTGGCCGGCCTCGAGGTGCCCATAACCTCAGCCAAATTAGCAATCAAACACACCCCCTTAAATAAAAACCCTGGCCTTGATGGCTTTACAGCCCAATATTATAAACAATTCCACGGTATACTATCACCACACTTTTTCAAAGCATTTAACAACCTTATCCATAGTGGCACGACATCCACACAGACATTAGAAGTCTATATAACCCTGATAGCAAAGCCGGGCAAGGACCTGGAGTCATGCGGGAGTTACCGCCTAATTTCCTTACTCAACAGCGCTTTGAAATTGTTCGCCTCAATACTGGCACAGAGACTGAGACCTCTCCTGGGGGGACTGGTCCACCCCCAATCTTCGTTCTTAATAGAGGCAAAAGAAAACATGACCAGAGCCGTCAATCTTCTCTTTCAAGCCAATAACTTAAACATACCAGCAATCTTCCTCTCAACCAATCCCGAAAAGGCGTTTGTTTTGGTGAACATGTCCTTCCCGGAGGGAGTGTTAAGGGGATTTGGGTTAGGCCCTGGCTGGAGAAGTTGTGTCGGGGCACTGTACTCCTGCCCCTTGACGCGCATCCGCCTGAATGGCCTGCTCTCAACAATGGCACGAGGCAGGGGTGCTCTTTCCCCCCTGCTATTTGTGCTAACGCTGGAACCCTTCCTAAACGCAGTAAGAAACAATACAGAGATTAGCAGTGTGGCGAAACCTCGCCACTGGGCATTGGAGAAGCCTGTTTGCCTGCCTCCTGCCTGCTGACTATGGCCCCTGGGAGATTTGGCCCTTTAAATACAGTATTTGGGCATATTGTATTTTATTATGCTGCTGCTGGCCCTTTAAGAACCATCTGGGGACATACTGTGGAGTTACTGGGTGGCCACCATTTCATGTATCAGAGGCACATTGTGAGAACAATGGATGAAGCACATGGTGAGAACAATGGATGGCGGCCATTTTAACTCACAGACACTGTTTGGACTTTTCTACACGGTGCCATTTCGCCGGTATTTGGTGCACAAAGACATCGTGCAGAAGTTTTAAACTATACAACAGGGGACACGTTATACAGTAATTATTTTTCATATAGCCTGTATATGTTCTGCGGAATCTGCATTAAACTGTATCTTCCAAACTACTGAACGGATCTGGGTGAATTTTGGATATGTGGTTCACCCAGATCCCCCAGTTCCGAGGATATACTTTATGGGGTTATTGCATCTTTTGGGGTCCCTGTGATATGTTTTCTAAAACTCTATTTCTCTGCCTGTGATAATTATATTACCCATTGTGTTCAGTAATCATATCACAGGCAGAGGGGAGGATTTTGTGTGGGAGTGTCTGTGTGTATTGTACGGATTGATTGGTTGTGTTTCAAAACCCTGTGGGCAGTACTATGTTTGTGGATTGTGAATAAAAGAGGCGGTATGTGCCAGTACAGTCAGTTCTGCTTGACCTCAAAACGAAGTGTTGTCTCATTATTGGGGGGATTGGATTGTATGCTGATTGCCAGGAGTGTAAGCTGATTGTATCCTTTTCCTGTTCAGCTGTTTACAGCATTCATATGCTTAAGAGCATTCGTATGCTTCTCCGGTTCGGTGGTTGTGGTGTCTGCTGCAGTGCTTGGAATCCTCAGGAAGCGCCAGGAGCATCCTTCAACGGAGGTACCCAGTCGGGGTGCCCGTCGATCCGTTACAAGCGGATTCCGCATGGGCCCATTTTACTACAAGATCACAGCCTATGCTAACAAACTACTTTTCTCGCTTACTAACCCCTTGCAATCCTTACCAGCCGTCGTCAAAGAAATGTAACAATACCGTTCC
Source organism: Pelobates fuscus (assembly GCF_036172605.1). Lineage (NCBI taxonomy): Eukaryota > Metazoa > Chordata > Amphibia > Anura > Pelobatidae > Pelobates > Pelobates fuscus. The sequence continues at coordinate 258,248,513 of NC_086322.1, forward strand.
CTCTCCTTATTTTCAATAATTACGACAAATCAGAATACCTGGCGCTAAGAATTACTGATCAGGGCTTTAGAGAAAACATGACTGCACTAACGTACCTAGGCATTAAAATTACCACTCTTACGTCCAACCTATTCTCTGCAAATTTCTCTCCCTGCTCCGGGATGTAAAATCTGACCTGGAGCAATGGAACAAACCAACCATGTCATAGACAGGATGTCTAAACCTCCTCAAAATGAATATTCTCCCAAGGGTCCTTTATTTACTAACAGCCCTCCTGATACATGTACCAAATTCTTTTTTCTGCACCTTGGAGGCAGCTTGCTCGAGGTGAATGTGGATGGGTGGGAGGCCCCACCCATGTTACGCACCCCGAATAGGAGGGGGACTGAGATATTCCAGTGCCCGAAACTACTATATAGCTAATGCACTGGCGAGAGTGCAGGACTGGACATTCACATGAGACACTCTCATGGCACACGGACAACACACACAACCTATGCCCGTCTCATCACCCAACCATACAACCAACCATGTCCATTTGGCATAAACACAAATCAGAGACAGATCTATCCCCTTCTACCTCCCCACTTCTATCACTAACCTTCAACCCCACTATCTCGCTGGCTCCAAACCAGAAAAACAACATACGAGCACTAGACCTATATACCACCGACTCACTCCCATCATACCAAACAAACACCACAATTTTGCAGATAAATTTAATTATCATCGTCTCACGCATTACTTGCAATCACTTCCAGGCCTAGAGGACAGACTTGGGCCCCTCACCACTCTCGAACAGATCTGCACCTCCCACACATGTTCCAAGAGACTGCTCTTGGAAACCTATAAACTGCTTAACACTCCCAAGTTGCTGACGCTCCCATCGTACACACAATCATGGGAACAGGACTTACATCAGTGGCAAAAAATCTTTCAGATTACATACTCACTAGCCACAAGCTCAAGGTTCCTAGAGGTAGGCTTGAAACTACCTACGAGGTGGTATCCCACCCCAGATAGACTACACAGATGGAAAGCCTCCAACACAGGTTCTTGCTGGAGATGTGGAGCCGACAAGGGCACAATCTCGCACATAGGGTTGTACTGTCCTCCGATCAAAAGGTTTGAGGATAACTTGCTTCCCCTCATTTGCTCTATTAGTGGCTGCCAAATCTCAGCAGAACCAGCAGAGATTCTCCTCCTACACACCGATAACCCTCTGACCCAGCTGTGGAAATCCCGTCTACCAATGCTATTGCTAGCTGCTAAGTCACTCATCCCATTACACCAGAGATCGCCCCATGTACCCTCCACAACGGAATGGAAAGGCAAGAGATTAGAAAGATGGAGGAATTAACCGCATACTCACTTAATAAATATTCCAGGTTCAGGGAAATTTGGCAACCTTGGGAAGCCCACACATTATCATAAAAGCTATACTGCCTAATTAGGACCTTGGGGAACTATGAAACCGTATATACAACATCCTTGACCACACGGTACATCTCTATGGTTAATGGAGACATTTCATTTATCTACAGAGAAAATGCATTTCACACTAGTCATGTCGGCAAAACCAATCTCATGTAATGTTTAATTAAGCTACATAAGTTACACTACCCTTTTTACGTTTCATCTCTTTGTAAATTTGCCCCGTTTACATTTATGTCGCACATTGACCTTTCTGCGATGTCTTAATTGTACTGCTAGTCTATACTGTATCAACAGATAAAATGTCTGCAATTGTCATTTACCTCTGTATCGCCGATATGCCTAATAAAAAAAACTTAGAAAAAAACAAGCAGATTGTTAATACCAGTCTGTTATTAGTAACTCTACCATTACACATGATTACAAGCTGGACTGTAATGACGTAAAATAAGCAAATTAAGCACACGTGTTTAAACGATTAATCTAGCCACTATATCACACTATAGTGGTTATGGTACCAGGTGTTGGGATCCCACATTAAGTAGTCAACCTGTTTTCAAATATTTTAAAACCTGGGTCCTCCTGGCACATATGGCCTGGCCCCTCTTCTCTGTTCCATCTCAAGCAGAAATCCCCTGTTGCAATTATATATCAAAACAATCTCTGTTTGACGGATGTGCTAAAATATGCCCCTCTACCCATGCATCTACCCCTTGTTTTCTCACTGTAATTGTCTGCATTCTGCAGGAGTCTGACATCTCAGAAGCTGATGCTCAAGCTCTTCTTGAAAGCATGAAGGTAATTATGTTTCATGGATTGTTTATGAGTTGTAACTACAAATTCTTTATTGTTCATTACTGTAACTGCATGCATGCATGCATGGCCACAAATCACTTCATTAATGAGAAGATATTGCAGGGCAAAGCATTCTGTAAGCTAAAAGAAGATATGTTCCAACTTGTAGAGTAGTTTCATTCATGCTTGTACATGGATTTACAGGATAAACACAATGCTTTCGTTAGTAGCAGTGGGGGGGACGATTTGCTTAGAAATCTGTTACTTCCTGGTCCTGTCCGAAGCAGCAGTTTTGCATCCAACATATAAAATTAGACGAGTTTCATGTGCAGCCTGGGATTACCTTTTAAAAGCACTATCAAGTTTATGGTTTTATGGAATAATTTTTTTTTTTTTTTTTTATATTCAAGATAGGCTTTTATTCACATCATTTTGCATACATAAACAGTGGGCTTGTTTCTATATAAGCTGTTGTACAATAATATTGCAGCATTACAGTGCAGTAAAGTCAGTCGTGATAGCAATAATATAATTACAAGTTTGGAAACCAACGCGTCCATGAAGTGTACTACAGGTGCCATATCTGTATACAGGCGTTTATAATAAAGGGTGCGAATGTAATATGACATACTGTGACATTGCCGACAGATATTACAAAATAAGTGGGCATTTTTATGAAGATGTGCTTAATGAACTCAAGAGTAACGAGTATATTATATATGTAAGTCTATCAGTGCTAACTTTAAGTATTTAAATTAATACTAATATAAGTACAGCAGGCTTAGTAGCGCATGTCTTATAAAGATAACTAATAGTCGGTATGGGGAAGTATGTAGGAAAATCGCATGGTTGCAACTGTGCATCAGGCCCACCTGCTATCCAAGTTGTATGAGCTATGTGAGTTTTCAGGTTAACCTCTAAAGGCGAGTGTCAGCCCACAGTGTTTCGCCTATGTATGTCTGATTGTTCCTTTTTCTTTGCTCTATCCTATTTCCTGTGTGTTTTCCTGCAATTATAAAGGGTATATTCCCAAAAAAATAAATCAATTTACAGGGTTACAGTTATGAACGTTGTGCCTTAACGTGCGGGAAGAAGAATGCAGCGAAGAAGAAGCAGGTCTTCTGTTTATCGCCACCTGGGAGCCCCTGGGTTCTTATGATTTATCTTGTGGCAAAAACTGTGTCATTAACTATGGTGTATGGCCTACTCCATTCTACTGTTAGGCTTATGTAGCCATAGCCCAGGCTGTCAGGGCTCCGCGGGCAGCGGTGAGGGGAGGCTGCAATCCTCTCGCAGCACTCACCCTCGGTCCGTCGCCGCCCGCGGTCCCCTCTCCCCTTACCGATAAGCGAGCGGCGTCCTCTCCTCTTGACACGCCGCTCGCGTCCTCCTCTCCTCCTCCCAGCGGCAGCATGTCTAACGCTGCACGCTGGGAGCCGGCACTATTATCTAAGCGCCGGGGTCACTCACGTGACCCGGCGTTAAAGCTACAGTGCAACAAACACAGTGGGGGGTATAGATATCCCCCACGTGTGTTTGTTAATACTGATTGGTGGTTAGCCAATCAGGATTCAGGCTAGGATTTAAATACTTACCTTTCCTGTCTATCTGTGCACTGTTGTGGTCTTTGCTTTATAGTATCGATTGTGAACGTGTGCTTTCTGGTTACGTACCCTCTGGCTTGTTATACTGACTTTGTGACTTTCTCCTACCCTTTGACCTCGGCTTGTTTCTCGTTATTCTGTTTTCTGGTTCCCCTTACTCGGCTTGTCTCCTGACTATTCTTTGTGTGCTTAGCCCGGCCACTCTAAGGACCGGTACAGCACACTTTCTGTGTGTGTGTCTGTGTGTGTGTTAGCGTGTTGGGTTCCCCGGAATCGTGACATTACAACAGGGCCATAATGGAACCTGCTGACATACCACAGCTCCTAGTTAATCAGGAGGCTAGAATGGATGGCTTGGACCACCGTATGGATCAGTTTGCTCAAGCTTTGCAGACCATACTGGCTCGTACTGCACACCTGCAGCCTGCCGTCCAGGAGGCGGTTGCTGCTGTGCCCGAACCCATTGCCACTCCAGTACCCGTTCCTGCTCATGAAGTCCATATGACACCGCCACAGCGCTATAGTGGTGACCCAGCATTGTGTCGTGGTTTCCTCAATCAAATTGACATCCATCTGGTGATGAATCCACGTTCCTATCCCACCGACAGATCCAAAATTGCCTTTTTGATAAACCACCTGTCTGGGAGAGCTTTAGCATGGGCAAACCCCATGTGGGAAAATATGTCTCCTATGTCCTTTGCGGATTTTTTGTCAGCATTCAAACGCACGTTTGATCAACCCGGTAGGGTTGCCTCTGCTGGCAAAGCTCTGCTTAGGGTTCGACAGGGTAACAGATCTGTAGCGGATTATACTATCGAATTCCGCACTCTAGCAGCTGAAGTGGTTTGGAATAACGACGCCCTCGTAACAGCCTTTCAGGAGGGTTTGGCCGCTTACATACTGGATGAGATAGCATCCAGGGAACTGCCTGTCCTTCTAGATGATATTATAGACTATGTAATCCTTATTGATAACCGCATTAGAGAGAGACGTAGTCAAAGACGGCTGGATACACGGGTGTTACCTGCTCTACCCAGTACTGCATTACTAGCGTTACCCGCTCCTAGGCAACCATCCCCCGAACCCATGCAATTGGGTGCTACGGGGTTAACTGAGGCTGAAAGAACGTATCGTAGAAGGGAGGGGTTATGTCTCTATTGTGGAAAGAGGGGTCACCACTGTAATACATGCCCTAAATTACAGGGAAACTCCAGCACCTAAGGCCTAGAGAGGGGTCGGCCGCGGGTGTTATGACTTTGTCCCCTCATGTGTCCATCTCCAGACCATTTATTACGGTCTCTCTTTTGGTCAATAAAACCACCATAACAACTAAAGCCTTGATCGATTCAGGTGCGGCTGACATCCTTATGGATGAGACCTTTGCCAGAACCGCAGCCTTGACTTTGATCCAAAAGGCCACACCCTTGGCCGTTGAGGCCATAGATGGTAGACCACTTGAGAGACCTCTGGTGACCCATGAAACCCAAGATATAGAGATGTCTGTGGGTGCTTTACACAAGGAAAGGTTAACCTTCCAAATAATTGACTCCCCTACTGCTTCCATTGTTCTGGGTTTTCCCTGGTTAGTGAAACACAACCCAGTACTTGATTGGGGTTGTTTAGACATACTCTCCTGGGGGGAATCTTGTCAACGAGACTGTATGGCCCAAGTACGTCCCATTTGTTTACTTAACGTGCCCACGGCTAAACCGCTTTCTGTTTCTGTCCCTTCTGTGTATGCAGACCTTGCTTTGGTTTTCGAAAAAAGGGAGGCAGATAAGCTACCCCCACACCGTGAGTATGACTGTGCCATAAACCTATTACCGGGTACTATGCCTCCTAGGGGTAAGGTCTACCCTCTTTCTGAGAAAGAAAACCAGGTCATGGAGGAGTACATACGAGAGGCCTTAAGTAAAGGTTTTATTAGAAGGTCCTCCTCTCCTGCTGGTGCTGGTTTCTTTTTTGTGGCAAAAAAGGAGGGCGATTTGAGACCGTGTATAGACTACAGAGCCCTAAACAATATAACGATTAAAAATGCCTATCCGATTCCCCTCATTACCGAATTGTTTGATCGTGTCAAAGGTTCTAGATATTTTACTAAACTAGACCTCAGGGGGGCTTATAACCTTGTTCGTATTAAGGAGAATGATGAATGGAAAACGGCGTTCAATACGCGTAGTGGGCATTACGAGTATCTGGTCATGCCTTTTGGATTGTGTAATGCTCCTGCCGTTTTTCAGGACCTCATAAACGATGTCCTTAGAGATCTACTGCATGTCTGTGCTGTAGTCTACCTAGATGACATACTTGTATATTCTCCAGATTTGAAGACACATCATACTCATGTTAGGATGGTGCTTAAAAGGTTGTTGCAGAATGGTCTTTATTGTAAATTAGAGAAATGCTTATTCGACCAAACCTCTGTACAATTCCTGGGTTATGTTATTTCTGAACAAGGATTCAGCATGGATCCTTCAAAATTGGAAGCTATACTGTCCTGGCCCCTTCCCCAAGGACTTAAGGCAATACAGCGATTTATAGGGTTTGCCAATTATTATAGAAAGTTTGTTAAAAACTTCTCATCCATTATTTCCCCTATCACTAAACTGACAAAAAAGGGTTTACACCCCAGGGTTTGGAATCCTAATGCTATTGTGGCCTTCGAGACTCTAAAAAAGGCATTTGCCACTGCCCCTGTGTTACACCATCCTGATCCTTCCCTTCCCTTTGTACTGGAAGTAGACGCCTCTGAATCAGGTATAGGAGCAGTGTTGTCACAAAGACAATCGTATGACGAACCCCTCCTTCCCTGTGGTTACTTTTCAAAACGCTTGTCAGAGTCTGAAAAGAATTACGACGTTGGGAACAGGGAATTATTAGCTATAGTGATGGCATTTAAAGAATGGAGGTACTTGTTAGAGGGAGCTAGACACAAGATTTTGGTTATAACCGATCATAAAAATCTATCCTATATCGCAGATGCTAAGAGGTTATCCTCTCGTCAGGCTAGATGGTCTTTATTTCTCTCACGTTTTCAGTACATAATCACATACAGGCCTGGTTATCGAAATGTCAAGGCTGATGCCATCTCCCGCCAGTACGAACCTGTAGATTCTATTACCTCCACTCCTGAGCCCATTGTACCCACAACTAATATAATAGCTACTACCCGTTTGGTTATCTCGTCTCTTTTTCTTGATGGTATCAAGTCATACCAACCCCAAGCACCCTCTGAGACCCCTACTGGTAAGCTGTACGTGAAAGTAAAAGACAGAAAGAAGTTGTTAACTTTATTTCACACAGCCAAAACGGCTGGTCATCCAGGGGTTACCAAGACTTACAAGGGTCTTCTCCAACAGTTTTGGTGGCCCTCACTCAAAAAAGACGTGGTAGATTACGTGCAGGCTTGCCGTGTCTGTACACAGTGTAAGTCCCCTAATGTTAAACCCCTGGGACTCCTTATGCCCCTATCTGTACCCAAGAAACCGTGGACACACTTATCGATGGACTTTATTGTGGATCTTCCTTCATCTGATGGGCAGACAGTAATTTTGACTGTAACGGATAGGTTCTCCAAAATGGCGCACTTCATTCCGCTTAAGAAGCTACCTTCTGCGGTTCAGTTGGCTCAGGTGTTTGCCAAAGAAGTGTTCCGCTTGCATGGTATACCACAAGATATCGTAACTGACAGGGGCCCTCAGTTTGTCTCTCGGTTTTGGAGAGGCTTTTGTGCTGAGATGGGGGTCTCCTTATCGTTTACTTCCTCCTATCATCCGCAATCTAATGGAGCTGCCGAACGAGCAAATCAGTCTGTGGAGTTGTATTTACGCTGTTTCACGAATGCACACCAGGACAACTGGTCCCGTCTCCTTCCCTGGGCTGAGTTTGCCAGGAACACTGTGTCTCATTCTTCTACTGGCGTAAGTCCTTTTATGGTGGCTTATGGGTTCCAACCCGCTGTCCTTCCCGGTGTATTCTCCGACAAGGGAATGCCCGCTTTGGACGAGCACCTCGCCTCCTTACGGAAGATGTGGGATCAGGTCCATGCTGCTCTTTGTCGTGCTGCTGCTACTCAAAAGAGGTTTGCTGATCGTCGTAGGTGTGCGGCTCCTTCTTATGCTCCGGGTGATAGGGTTTGGTTGTCCTCTAGGAATCTCCGCCTTAGGGTTCCCTCGATGAAGTTCGCGCCCAAGTTCCTTGGTCCCTATAAGGTGTTGCGTAGGGTGAATCCTGTATCCTACTCCCTGGCCTTGCCCCCTTCCATGCGCATCCCTAACACCTTTCACACCTCCCTTTTGAAGCCCTTGCTCTGTAATCGGTTCTCTGGCTCTCTCAGGCGTTCCGATGCCCTCCGCGCGGTCTCTAGTGACGTATATGAGGTGGCTGCTCTCCTTGATTCTCGTTTCTCTCGAGGTCGGTTGCAGTATCTGGTTGATTGGAAGGGTTATGGCCCGGAGGAGCGGTCGTGAGTTTCTGTCTCTGACTTGAACGCCCCCTCCTTGATCCGCTCCTTTCATGCGCGGTTTCCTTTGAAGCCTTCGGCTTCCCGCCCTCTGGGCGGTCTTCGAGGGGGGGGTTATGTCAGGGCTCCGCGGGCAGCGGTGAGGGGAGGCTGCAATCCTCTCGCAGCACTCACCCTCGGTCCGTCGCCGCCCGCGGTCCCCTCTCCCCTTACCGATAAGCGAGCGGCGTCCTCTCCTCTTGACACGCCGCTCGCGTCCTCCTCTCCTCCTCCCAGCGGCAGCATGTCTAACGCTGCACGCTGGGAGCCGGCACTATTATCTAAGCGCCGGGGTCACTCACGTGACCCGGCGTTAAAGCTACAGTGCAACAAACACAGTGGGGGGTATAGATATCCCCCACGTGTGTTTGTTAATACTGATTGGTGGTTAGCCAATCAGGATTCAGGCTAGGATTTAAATACTTACCTTTCCTGTCTATCTGTGCCCTGTTGTGGTCTTTGCTTTATAGTATCGATTGTGAACGTGTGCTTTCTGGTTACGTACCCTCTGGCTTGTTATACTGACTTTGTGACTTTCTCCTACCCTTTGACCTCGGCTTGTTTCTCGTTATTCTGTTTTCTGGTTCCCCTTACTCGGCTTGTCTCCTGACTATTCTTTGTGTGCTTAGCCCGGCCACTCTAAGGACCGGTACAGCACACTTTCTGTGTGTGTGTCTGTGTGTGTGTTAGCGTGTTGGGTTCCCCGGAATCGTGACACAGGCTCCATATTAAGTTTGTACCTAGTATAACTCCCTCTAGCACTCCAGGTAATCATGATGTGGTAGTATAAAAGAAGGGGAAGGGTGCCCTCGGGGTTGTGGAGGGGCCTGTGGGATAGGGCCCTACGTGAAGATCCCCGGTTAGGTCCTCTTGTGAACCCCAGGGATCTTGGTCCAAGCACATGAGGCCAGGTTATATGAATAAAAAATAAAATAAAAAAAACACAAGTAAGTAATTAAGGAAATAAAATTAAGTAAAAATAACTTCCTGCTTTAGGTGGGAGCTATCCCTTCCTTGAGTGTGTCACATGTAAGGTGTAGTATGAATCCTTTGCGGGGCCCTGCCCAGTGCATCAACATCAGGCACTCGTGGGTGCCAACATATACATTAACACCCGGCTCCGGGTAAAGGCCCCCCCCCATGAGCTTCTCGGTATAGCGGGCACTCGAGGTACCCCCAGTCCATGAGACCCCCCTCTCCTAGAGTCCACTAACTGGGCGGCCTCTGCACCTCCACTGTCCCGGTGGAGTCTTGATAAGTAAGACAGGGTGCCTCCGAGGGCCCCCTCCATCTCGGCCACTGCTCCTAAGCTTAGTCCATGCGGCCACCGGTCCACCGCAGCCCCCCATAGAAGAGCCCGGCCGGGCTCGCAGCAACGGGAAGCAACATTCTCCGGATCTCCTAGAGATGGAGGTCACTCCTGTCTGACCCGAGACAGTCCGGCAGCCATGATGCCACTGCATGTTGGCAGTTCTCTTGGCGCTCCTGAGTGATTTCTGGGCGGACTCCTGGGTGAGTGTGTTAGGAGTCATTTAATCCGTTCCGTGACAAGGCAAGTAGGGGGCTCCACAATGTATGTCTTGTCTTCCCTGTAGTGGCTGAGTACATACTGGCAGAGCTGCATCCAACGTCCCGCAATTGCAGGCTGGTAACCGCAAGCCTGTATATGAAAACTTGCATCTTCAAAACAGGAAACAATTTAACAGGTGACCGGGATGAACCCCCCTGGTCCTGGGGGGGGGGGGGAGTGCGGGGCCGCAGTGTGTTCTCTCCGGTCGCCTCTTGCACGTTAGGAGAGACAGGCGCTTTCATATCATGCTCGTTCACTGAGCATGTGCAGAGTGCTTCCAGGCACAGCAATAGGCCTCAGGTTCATGCCATAATGTAGGCCTGAGTTTTCAGCTTCCTCACTTTTGTAAGATCTGCAGCCGTCGGTTGGTCTCTTTGTGATGCTGGCAGGTTACTCTATTCAGATATTTTGAAGGGTTAATAGTCAGTTTGTGGGCAGAAAATCAGTATTTATTCAGGCTTAGGACCAGAGCTGCATGAGATGGCTTCCTTTCAGCTCCACGGTCCGGCCCCGCCCCCTTTTGTGGAATATTTTACATTTATTTTGGGTTGTTGACATATTACAGCAGATCATTAATTTTCAGTTCTCCCATTACAGGACTTGGATGATATGGATGCAGAGATATTTGGAACCAAAAAGCCAAAATCGGCCCCTGCAAAGAATGTTGGGATGGGTCAAGGTACTGACATTGAACTGAGAAAGGGAGATAAAGCAATGGAACCTAGGAGAGGTGAGGAATCATTCTCACACATGTAGCAGGGAATTGGAAACATTTTAATAGTGGCACTGCCTTGTATAGACACACTTTTTATTTCTGTGTTTGAGAATTTACTAAAAGGAATAGTCCAATATCATGTAAGTCCCCCTTGTGCTGCCAAAACAGCTCTGAATATCTCCTGTGGTACTTGGCACCAAGACATTAGCAGGAGGTTCTTTAAGCCCTGCACATTGCAAAGTGGGGCTTCAATAGATTAGATTTGTTGTTCCAGCACATCTCACAGATGCTCAATCAGATTGAGATCTGGGCTATTTGGCGGCCAAGGCAACATCTTGAACTCTTTGTCATGTTCCTCAAACCAAAACGTGATTCATTAGAACAGGCAACCTTCTCCCATTGCTCCATGGTGCTCACGTCCCGATTGAAAGCTTTTTCGGTGGTGGACAGGGGTCATCATGGACACTTGATCTGTCTGCAGCTATGCAGCAAACTGTGATACACTGTGTGTTCTGTCATGTTTCTATTGTGGCCAGCATTACGTTTTTCAGCAATTTCAGCTACAGTAACTCTTCTGTGTAATCGGACTAGAGGGGTTAGCCTTCACTCCCCACGTGCATCAATGAGCCTTGGAGGCCCATGACCCTGATGCCGGTTCCCCGGTTGTCCTTCCTTGCACCCTTTTGCTAGGTTCTAAACACTGCATACCTGTGATAGCCCACAAGACTTGCCACTTTGGAGATGCACAGACACAGTCATCTAGCCATCACTATTTGACCATTGTCACAGTCACTCTGATCTTTTCGTCTGCCCATTTTTCCTGCTTCCAGCACATGAAATTCAAGAACTGACTGTTCACTTGCTGCCTAATATATCCCACCCATGGACAGGCACCATTGTAATCAATGTTTTCACTTGACCTGTCTGTGGTTTTAATGTTGTAGCATGATAAGAAAGAACATGCAGAGTTTAAATACTGTTCAGACCTCTCTATTTAGTGATGGCGTATGCAGCAAAAGTAGAATAATAATCTCACACATATCATGCTGGGTATTGTGCAGTAGAGTACATGTAGGATATGTCTGTCATAATAAAAGGGATTGGAAATCAGTATAACTAGCCAGAGCCAACTGTAAAATACTTATGCCTGCCCCAATCTTTCACTATTTAACTAATGTATTTTGGACTAATAAAATGTTTTAATGACAAGTTTATAGAATATAAATGACAATATTTTGTTTGTTTTTCACTGTTTGCTTAGATGTTATGTCCATTTATCCACTTACTGGAGAGATCTAATGTGAATTCTGTTTCCTGTTTCAGGTCGCTCTGCCCCTGAGAGTGAGAAGAAAGCCTCACCTGCCCCTGTGGCTCAACCTCGTTCCTACAAAAAGTTCTCCTTTGATGGTAGGTTGTAGCTCTAACAAGTGTCTAAGGTGCTGCTAGTGTCCATCCTCTGAATGTTTTTTTTTTGCTGGTCAGAGGATGCACAGACCATAATGACACTTGGTAGACTCAGTGTGGTGTTCGAGCACTACTTAGATGATTTGAGGTTTTGGAGCATTGTGTGGATGATATGCCTAGAGGGAATTAAGAGCCATATGATAGAGGGACATCCCCAGTAGGAATTTAATTTGATTGGCTGTGTTGTATTTTTATTTTTTGTTTCTTTTAAGATGAAGATGACCCGTTGGCTGGACTTATGTCTGATGAAGATAATGGAATTGCCAAAAAGACAAAAACCTCAGGTAACGTGCCAACTTTGGATTTGGCCTCCGTAAACACTGCAGGTACAAAAAGGGTCATAATATACAATTAAAATGCATACTCGAGTGATACTCGAAAAATTAGAATATCGTGCAAAAGTTCATTTATATCAGTAATGCAACGTAAATGCAACGTAAAAGGGGAAACTAATATATGAGATAGACGCATTACATGCAAAGCAAGATAGTTCAAGCCGTGATTTGTCATAAATGCGATGATTATGGATAACAGCTCATGAAAACCCCAAATCCACAATCTCAGTAAATTAGAATATTGTGAAAAGGTGCAATGTTCTAGGCTCACAGTGTCCCACTCTAATCAGCTAAGTAAGCCATAACACCTGCAAAGGGTTTCTGAGCCTTTAAATGGTCTCTCAGTCTGGTTCAGTAGGAATCACAGTCATGGGGAACACTGCTGACCTGACAGTTGTACAGAAAACCATAATTGACACCCTCCATAAGGAGGGAAAGCCTCAAAAGGTAATTGCGAAGTAAGTTGGATGTTCCCAAAGTGCTGTATCAAAGCACATTAATAGAAAGTTATGTGGAAGGGAAAAGTGTGGAAGAAAAAGGTGCACAAGCAGCAGGGATGACCGCAGCCTGAAGAGGATAGTCAGGAAAAGGCCATTCAAAAGTGTTGGGGACTTTCATAAGGAGTGGACTGAGACTGGAGTCGGTGCATCAAGAGCCACCACACACAGACGGACCCTGGACATGGTCTTCAGATGTCGTAGTCCTCTTGTCAAGCCGTTCCTGAACAACAAACAATGTCAGAAGCGTCTTACCTGAGCTAAAGAAAAACAGACCTGGTCTGTTGCTCAGTGGTCCAAAGTCCTCTTTTCTGATGAGAGCAGTTTTTGCATCTCATTTGGAAACCAAGGACCCAGAGTCTACAGGAAGAATGGGGAGGCACACACTGCAAGATGCTTGAAGTCCAGTGTGAAGTTTCCACAGTCTGTGTTGATTTGGGGAGCCATGTCATCTGCTGGTGTTGGTCCACCGTGCTCCATTAAGTCCAGGGTCAACGCAGCCGTCTACCAGGAGATTTTGGAGCACTTCATGCTTCCTTCCGCAGACAAGCTTTATGGGGATGCTGACTTCATTTTCCAGCAGGACTTGGCACCTGCCCACACTGCAAAAAGCACCAAAGCCTGGTTAAATGACCATAGGATTACTGTGCTTGATTGCCCACCAAACTCGCCTGACCTGAACCCCATAGAGAATCTATGGGGCATTGCCAAGAGAAAAATGAGAGACATGAGACCGAATAATGCAGAAGAGCTGAAGGCCGCTGTTGAAGCCTCCTGGTCTTCCATAACACCTCAGCAGTGCCATAGGCTGATAGCTTCCATGCCACTCAGCATTGAGGCAGTAATTGATGCAAAAGGGGCCCAAACCAAATACTGAGTCCATATGCATGCTTATACTTTTCAGAGGTCCGATATTGTTCTATGTACACTCCTTGTTTTATTGATTGCATGTAATATTCTAATTTACCGAGATTGTGGATTTGGGGTTTTCATGAGCTGTAAGCCATAATCATCGCATTTATGACAAATCACGGCTTAAACTATCTTGCTTTGCATGTAATGCGTCTATCTCATATATTAGTTTCCCCTTTTACGTTGCATTACTGAAATAAATGAACTTTTCCATGATATTCTAATTTTTCGAGTATCACCTGTAAATATATGACACAGAGAAACTGCTGTCTGCGAGACAACAGGGAAAGAACATACATAATCATGGCCATAGTCAAACCTCTCTAGTTGACCAAAACAAGAACAACTACAGTGTGATGAGAGAGTATATTGTTGCTTTGGCTGATAAAAGTTTATCAAGTTAAGACTTTCTCACATCTGTTTCTGCTGTTTATCAAAAAGAAGGGGGGGGGGGGGAAACAATTTTGCAGCAAACCAGGAAAATATTTCTTCTCAACTCCAGCATGGCAGTTAGATTTATCCTTGGTTCGAGAAGCTGTTGCCCCACATATTAAATAGCATATGCCTAAATATTATCATTCATCCTGTCTGATCCAGTCTTTGTTTAAAAATCTGTACAGTACACTTACATCCTTCACTCGAAAATGACTTGTTTCATGCTAGCTTTACTATTTAAACATACATTTAAAAAGTGCAGCATACCCACAATGCTGACCTACTGTACGGTTATCTATGTTATGCTTCCTCTTGTGACAATATGTGCCGTTGAGGACACTGCACGCCCGGCTATGTTATTTCCATGCACGACAACAACAAAGATTTGCAAAGAAAGAAAAAGAAAAATTGAGACTTGCACGTCTCACATGTTACTTACATGTTCAGGGAACCTGCACGTTCCACAGTTTCCCATTTAATTGATACAGACCTGTGAGTCGAGTACTACTCTGTGATATGCTATATTCTATACAAAAGTAACAAGCGGATTCTCTTATCTAAATAAAAAGATGTTCAACAAAAAAAAAATAATAATCTGTACAGGCTCTGATAAAATCACCTATTTTGTCCCGAGAACTAATTCCTCTTTTTATGAGAATACCTTACTGTCCTTAGCAACACCTTATGAACTTTGTTGTCTAGTTTGTTCTTTATACCTATTCCCAAATCCTTCTCCTGTGTTGTTTTGTTTAAATTCTGAATTAGACTCATGGGGCAAGATTAGATTTCTCTTTACAGGAAATGTGTAGGGAGACTATGTAAGACACATGCAGGGGAAATGTGCCTAGGGCTGCATTAACAAAATGCAGAGAACTGAGCAGTGAGACTGCAGGGTGTTGATCGGTACAACAAAACCACGTTATTCGCTTTGGTGGTTATAGTGACCTTTTGTGTATTATTTTTTTAATCTTTCAATTTATATAAAGATGACTTAGGTTGATTAATCCTCTCACTGGAGCTGTATAGTGTAAATTCTGTTTCCATTTCAGGACACTTTGCTCCAGAAATTGAGAAGAAGCCCTCCTCTGCTCCTGCGGCACCATCACATTCTGAAAAGAGGCTTTCCTTTGATGGTAGGTTATTGCGTCTACAAGTGCCTGGGGTGCTGCTTGTGTCCATCCTCTGAATGCTCTGTTTTGTTTTGCTGCTGGTCAGAGGATGCACTGAGCTTCCAGACATCTCCAGATAAGAAAGGTAATGCACTGTATAGGAAAGACAGCCAGTGGGGTCAGGGTATGGATGACATTATCAGTAAGGATTTAAAGCATGGTAAAGTCACATACACAGTTTAGGTTCCATATACCGTGTGTATTTATAGTACTGTTAGAGGGACCCGCATATACCGTGAGGATTTACAACATTTTGGTAAAAAGATAGAATACCGTGCCCTGGATTTTTATCTCTGTTTATTGTCTAAGACCTAGATGACCCTCTGGCTGGACTCTTGTCTGATGAAGATAATGGAAATGCCAAGATGACAAAAACTACTGGTTATGTGCCAACTCATGAATCTGTTCCCTTAAAGAATGCAGGTAGGAAAGGATGACAAACATAATGTAATGTAGCACTGTATAAGGTGTGAAGTGGAAGTTAGGTTTGGTCCGCAGGTGTGATTATGGGTATTTTCCATTAAAATGATTGTACTGTGTTCTTTAGGCATCAAAACAACTTTAGCTTAATGAAGCAGGTTTAGTATATAGACCATGTCCCTGCATTCTCTTTGCTCAAGTCTCTGCCATTTAAGAGTTAAATAACTTTTGTTTATTTTTATGCAGCTCTGGCCACACCTACCCTGGCAGGAGATTAAAAAATAAATTCTAAATTAAACAGACTGCAAAAAAAAAGATTAAACATTACATCTCTCTTTACAGGAAGTGTTTTGGAAGGCTGTGCAAGTCACATACAAGGATGTGTTACTAGGACTGTATAAACAAAGTAACTTTGAGCAGTGAGACTGCAGGCGTATGATCTATATACCAAAAGTGTTTCATTAAGCTAAAGTTGTTTTGGTGTTTATAGTGTCCCTTTAAATCAAGAAAGCAGAAAGAATGCATGATGGGTGTTCTGTCTATTAGGTTTCTAGTTAACAGGCTGTGCAGTGATGTTCTCATCTTCTGACCTAATTCTACAATTATATCCACAGCCACACCTCTCTCCAGCCCTGTGAGACCATCTCCAGGCTCTCGCAGGAAGGACGTTCTCACATTTGACGATGACACTGATGACATCATGGATGCCTTGGGCTTTGGGGACAGCCCACAAACACCTCAGAAAAAAGAGAGGTATCAACGGCCACTTACAGGCAAACCCCAAAGACTGTATATATAATAAAGTGCATGAGTTTGTAGCCCGCAAGTATTATGATAAAATGTTTGCTAGTTACTCACTTTACTTAAACTCAGCATTTTTTTTCAATTTATTTATGGGAAATATTCGTCTAAATTAGATTTAGGATCATTTCTATTATTTCTGGGCTTCAATGGCAGAGTTCAAGAGAACCACATTTCTTTGGTTGTGTCGCGGTTTTAATTTTTTTTTTATCAAGTGTTTTTGAGATGTGGTCTTTTTTATTTATATATATATATATATATATATATATATATATATATATATATATATACATGTGTATATATATATTTATTTTATTTTTTTTCATTTTTGGTTTTTATTTTCATTAATAGATTAATAGCATTGGATATTATGGATTTGGGTGTAGAGGGGAGTGTCTAATGGTAAGAATAATTATTTTACAGGTATTGGTTTTCTTGGCCACCTAGTCAGTATTATTAGGGTGAACAGATTGTTGGATACTTTTATTTGAAGGGTATTGCTGTGGGTTTGGGGAACCCTGGACTGGGAACTTAAAAACAATTTGGGGGGTTGGACAATATCATGTCCACCCACTTGTATATTTAATTAGAGCCCCCACATATAAGGGCTGGGGAAAGACATTAGGTTCCACCTCCCATGTATCATATTATTAATAACCCCTATTATTCCATTAAAAGCTCACACCTGATTCCCACAGGTGGGAGCAAGGGGGGGACTAAGTACAGTAAGTGGGATGGGGCATTTCTAAAACTGAACAGCAATGACTACACAGTCTCTAGTGTTTAGTCACTGCGGCTGCTCACTATTTTGTAGATTTTCCCCACCCATGGCATATACTAATAATATACATGTACTAATATGGGGATCACATTGACACCGAAACTCTCATATTTATTTTTCCTATTTAATGTTGGCTAGCAGGTGTAGCAGGTGTAGGTCTACTGCCACAGGGTTATTTCTCGCACTGAGGAGGACCTCCAACTGCCGGAAAATAGGCCATTCTGACTTTAGTGAATGGAATTAGTTTGTCTGTGGCAGTGAGTATCTGTCAGCAGCTCTAGCATGAATACTTACAAAGATGTTGTTGGTTTTATGTATTTATTTATTTATTTATTCAAGCATATTCAATTAAAGAACAAATGTGTTTCATTGCAGTCCAAAAATGCTCAAATGCATGTACGAAATATACAGCGTATTTAGTATTCCTGTTCCTCTTTACAGCCCTACCACTTGTAAAGGAGTAGGACATTCCATTTTACTACAGGATCTCTAAAAGTTCCTTTTTTGTAATGGAATTCATCTATCATTAGTAATTAAGGGGTTAATGCAGTGTATCTATTAGTGCAGCCTAATAGATAAGAAAGAACTGTCTCAGATCTGCTGTATTGGGATCTGAATATTGCCTGATTTAGTGTTGTATTTTCCTGTAGTCTAAGTTTTCTACTATTCCATATCAGTCCTGCTACTCCATATGATTCCTGTTACTTTATATAACTGTGTAGCTCCACCGCACGCCCCGCACGCTCCAAACTGGATGAACTTATGGGACGGGGTACAGCTGCCAAACTCCTGGAGAGGCCTCCAACTGGGGAAAGGAAAGAATTCAAACTTGATCCAAAGTACCAAAAGAAGCCAGGTGAGACGATATGTCCATGCAAACTGTACAAACGGCTCGTTATACACTTTAATCGCTTTGTCTGTGGTCTAACGTAAAAAGGAGGTAGAGATGTGACCTGAAACATGTGTTTTGACAGAAAAGGAGGACATTCTGGCTGATGAAGATATTGCATTTGGTTCCTACCAGCCCACCATATTAACCAGTCCAGAAGGACGTATGTCTCGGCGCTCATCTGTCAGGTGCAACTTATACGTTTTCTTTCGTCTTATCTGTCTGTATGACTGATCACACAGACATTCTCTACACTCTAGTATCTGAATATATTTGTATTCACCATTACAGAAGATTATATTTTGGTTCATCGTGGACCTTTATTCAACATCTTTCTATCTATTTACACTGGTTACAGATTCTCTGCAGAAAGTAATGAAAATGTAAAGGCTACTATAAAATCTCAGCCTACCACTCCAAAGGCCCAAAGTCCGTCACGGGGAGATAGAAGTGGGGCTGATTGGCTAGGCTTAAAAGACGATGAGATCCTGGATGCAGCACCTTCACTCCCTATTAGAGAGCCGTCTCGATCCTCTGCAGTGACTCCAACATCTACAAGTCGCCCACAGTCTGGGACTGAAAATGGTCCTGCAGCTAAACCAAGGGAAAGCAAGCCGGAAGCTTCAAGTAAGCACCAAGAGAAGGAGAAGGATGAGTGGCTAACAAGTGCCCTTGCCCGCAAGAAATCCCAGATACAGGAAAAAGAGGAGGAGAAACCACAGGCTCACAATGTCACGGCTGAGATTACTGGCAACAGGTGAGAATTATAGAGTTCGTAGACAGTATTTTAAAATTGTGTTTACTTAATATATAGAATATCAGAGGAAGTATATTTCATTACATTATCGTTAAATGAAAGCAGACTCGTGGACTCAGATATTTAGATTTCCTAATGTTTTATGTAACAGCAAATAATGGTCTAATTGTCCAATGGCTATCCACCAACCAATGTTCTATGAAAAATGTACTGATCCAAAATCCCTTCAACAGCATATAAAAGGGGAAAAACAGAACTCTTGGACGAGCTACAACCTTAATGGAACATTCCAATGGAAAAAGTATATATTTTTTTATCAGTTTAGTAGACATACTCCCAATGAAAACATGCCTGTATTTAATTATGCATTTTCTCATTGGGTTTATATATCTTGTCTGAGGCCTTTGCAAGCCCTCATCTTTAAACCCCGCCCAGACTTTCTGTGTCTGCCCATTTACAGACTCCCCGCTGCATCTCAATGAGAAATCTTTGCAAGGCAGGTGCTCTGAGCAGTTACTGCCTCCTGAGTTTATGTCCACTGAGTTAACCAAACCAGGAAGTAACAGGAAAGGTTATTTGATTGACAGACAGGGAAAGTAACAAGGTTAATTTATCAAAAGTGCCAATCTCTGTTGAAATCTGCCCTTTTTGTAAAATGAAATAAAGAGGACACACTCATCATGCAGAAAGCACTTCAGCAAGCTAAAGTGCTTTAGGGGTCTGAAGTGTCACTTTAAATGGTGACTGATGAGATCTCTAGCTTGCTCGATTGTGTTCCCTTTTTTTTTTTTTTTTTTAAATATCTAGATCTTTAAACACACTGATAGATTATAGCATTACAACCGTTACAATGAGCATGTTTAGAGGGGACTGGTTATATGCACATTACAAATTATGCTATGTGAGCCATATCAACATACTCTGACTCAAACTGAAAGACAAAAATAACTAAACACATTGTGGGCGATTTATCCGTGTTTTGTCCTTAAAAAAAACAAGTGGTCTAAAGTATTAAAAGTAGATAAATCTGTGCAATCGGCAGGCATGTTCCATTGGTGACTCCTCCTCTGTAACATTTTGAACCATTTGTTTTTTTAATAGAGCCCACAGAAAAAGGAGATCACCAACAAAAAATTACAAAAACATTATAGCTGCCTAGGCTCCAAATGGCGGTTACTTCCTTTTATTTTTTTACTGTGGGCTATTTTTCTGATCCTTGCACATTGATACATTCCCATGTATGGTGTTCCAGCATTACTAGAGCTCACTAACTCACTTTCTTTCTAGCGGTCAAGCCATGTCACTGACAACATCCCAGAAATCAATCCAACCCAAGACTACAAAGGACAGGGCCTCACCTGTGTCCGAGGTATCTGGGTAAGTACCAGCATCACTCTCTGTGACTGCATATTATGAAGATGTCGGAAAAGTCGGTTCTGACCTTCTCTAGAATGTCAGGTTATATGACCAGGGCATATTGAATGCCTTCTATTCACCAAAATAAAATAAAAAATTACGTGTTTATGTGTAAAACTTTAAATTGGTATCGATCCTTGTTCATATCTGTGTATATGTTTTAATTACATGTTTGTTTATTTCATGTTCATGTGCACTCACAGGTTTCCTTTACCCTGGGAGAGTCAACAGAATGTCGGAGTTTCCACTGTTGTTTTTAGTTCCAAGCAAGAGGACGTCCACCAGAAAGGTGCAGGCTTAATAGAAATCCCTTTAATCATAACAGTTATTGAACAAACCCCATAGCCACCTTTATGTAGAATCTTGTAAATGAGCCCGGTATCTCTCACATGCTTTAGATCAGGATTTCTACCCGATTCTTTGAATGAAATAGATAGCCAGAGAATCATGGGAGTTGTAGTTTAGCAACATCTGGAAGGCCAGAGTTTGGAGAACCTTGCTTGTGATCTAACCTAAATGTGTTGTGCATACAATACATTTTAATCCTTCTTCACATTTATTATAAATTATCCTCTCTGCGTATAACGCTTCTTTACCACTGCCCACCTACTCTATATTAAACTAGTTTCTCTGCATTTAGCACCTATTTACTATTGCCCTTCTGCATCTTAAAGGAACACTATAGTCACCTAAATTACTTTAGCTAAATAGAGCCGTTTTAGTGTATAGATCATTCCCCTGCAATTTCACTGCTCAATTCACTGTCATTTAGGAGTTAATTCACTTTGTTTCTGTTTATGCAGCCCTAGCCACACCGCCCCTGGCTATGATTGACAGAGCCTGCATGAAAAAACAACTGTCTTCACTTTCAAACAGATGTAATTTACCTTAAATAATTGTATCTCAATCTCTAAATTGAACTTTAATCACATACAGGAGGCTCTTGCAGGGTCTAGCAAGCTATTAACATAGCAGGGGATAAGAATAAAAATCTTAATTGAACAGAACTTGCAATAAAGAAAGCCTAAATAGGGCTCTCTTTACAGGAAGTGTTTATGGAAGGCTGTGCAAGTCACATGCAGGGAGGTGTGACTAGGGTTCATAAACAAAGGGATTTAACTCCTAAATGGCAGAGGATTGAGTAGTGAGGCTGCAGGGGCATGTTCTATACACCAAAACTGCTTCATTAAGCTAAAGTTGTTCAGGTGACTATAGTGTCCCTTTAATGCCTTTCTCTGCACATGCTGCCTAGTTTCCACATTCCTTCTGCTCTCTATATCCTCTCTGCATATCAGTATTTTTGCCACTTCCCTCTTGTTGCTTTGTAACTCCTCCCTGTGCATAGAACACCTCTTTTCTCATCCCTCATTCTGCATGCTATAGCACCTTTTTGTGCGTGTTGGAACTCCTTATCACTGCCCCTCACACCATAATTTGCTCCCACTTGCTCACAAGACTGGATTTGTCAATGGGCAGCATTAGCAGCGGTCTACACAAAAAGGGTGTTCTAGTTACTCACTAGGGGAGCCTTGCCTCTTGTTGTTTTTTGTTTTTTTTTTGCTCTGTATCACACCATTTATATGATCCATATGATAATTCCTTATAATTCCTCCTTTGTCTCCATGAAATACTTCTTATAACTTGTTTTCTAAAGTTCTATTCAGCCTCTCTAACTACACTATGCCTCCTCTTTCATCTTCATTTAAAACCTTCTTTAAAAGGATATTCTATGCTGACAGGGGTAGGCGACTTTTGGCACTCCAGATGTTGGGGATAACATCTCCCAATGATGCTCTTGAAGCCATAATGCTGTCAAAGGATCTAGGAAGATGTAGTTCACAACAGCTGGCGTGCCAAAGGTTGCGGACTATACCCATGTCATCTACTTCAATTGGTGCAGTTCATTTGTGCAGTGTTTAACTTTTTTCGAATGATGTCATCCTGAATGAAGGTCCCATCAGCTGACCATTTTCTATCCCCGAAGTCCATTGCTGATATGAATTGATATGGCTGAGTCAGAAAATACACTGTGCCTTATCCATACTTCCAGCAAGCTGCAGGTTACACCCTTTAAGTGTTTGTTTGAAAATTGCTTAACACTAAAAATCAGCGCTGCCCAACCGGTAGATCCCCCAGATGATGTAGAACTACAACTCCCATGATGCTTTGCATGCCTTTAGAATGCATTTAGAATGACAAAGCATCATGGGAGTTGTAGTTCTACAACATCTGGGGATCTACCTGTTGGGCAACCCTGCACTAAATGGATGGATGGCGCCAGGGGACCTCAGGCATCACAATCACTTCAATGAGATGAAGTGGTTATGGCAACTAGTGTGACCCTTTTAACTCATCCATGTTCCTCATATAACAACCTCCTCTCCATATATTAATCACCTCCTTACAGTGCTTAGTCTCCCATTAACCTTTACATAGGGAATGACCCTGTAATTCAGCTTCTCTTTCCCTTTCCACGGATGTTGGTGGTCATTAATGCTCAGGAATCATGTTAGGCAGTCCAGTACAGAGTCCAGTTCCAGGCTGTCTAAGTCACATGTGCTAGAGTACACATACACTCTGGCACAAAAGTGCAGATTTCTATATTAACAGCGCTTCACGTTAAAACTCTGTATATCCCCTTAAGGACACATGACATGTGTGACATGTCATGATTCCCTTTTATTCCAGAAGTTTGGTCCTTAGGGGGATATACAGATTGCTTGCTCCATGACCTCTTCTAAAAGCAGAAGTGTTCATGAAGGGCGCTATAAACCTTTAACCTTTTGTGTACGTTTCCCACAACATCTCCTGTCTATCCTTTTATCAGGCCCCTGTAGTTTGCATGTATATGGATCTCTCATCGTTATATCTGTAAAGTGTATTTGATACAAATCTCTTGGTTTTCAGATCCTTCTGTGCCATCAGAACCACTTACAGCCAAAAAGGAGGTCAGTTTATAATAAACATTTCTGTAAATTGGAAGAATTTTCCTAAAAAGTCAACTTTCTTCAAATTACCACTTGTAAATAAGGTTTGGGGAGTAAAGAATGTGTGGGAATAAAGATAATGTTCTGTACCAGTTTACTTACTCTACCTGGATTATTATTTGATATAATGGCCACATATGATACTATTTTTTATCTTCTGCTCAGGAACCGACTACCAAGCGATTTACTGAAAGACGAGTGAGAGAGGTTGATCAGGAGCCGATGGAATCTAAAAGTCATATTTTGGATCTTGAAGCTCAGGTGCGAAGAAATAAAAGTGATAATACCCTTTATAAGAATGATGGCTTACCATTTGCTTTACTTAATGTATGCCGTTCATTTTACAATCTGAAAAATGTGTCTGAGCAGTCTTTTTGTTTATTTCAGGTGAGGAAGCTTCAACTGGAGAATGAGCAACAGAACATAATGCTTGAGACCCTTCAGCAGAGGCACAGAGAGGACTTAGACCTCATTGAGAATGCACACAGGTACCAGCACGGTTAGATTTTATATGTATGCATGTGTTGATTTACTTTTCAGGTATAGAAGGCTGGGTTAAATCTAGCTGTTGGGTAGCCAGTTGAAGTGCCTCGTTCAGCTGGTATGTTCTTTACATTGGCTTCCCCATTCATTCATAGAATCATGGGAGTTGTAGTTCAGCAACATCTGGGTGGCCAGAGTTTGGGGAAGCCTGGTTTAGAGGAACACTCCAAACACCACAAGCAGTATAGCGCATTGCAGAAGTTGCAGTACCGGGAGTGTACTGGTACCCGCCATTGTAAGTATTCAAACTATATTAGAACGGTTTCACTTCTTATTTGCGGCATATCTGGCTCTGCTCCCCACCTCCTCTCAGAAGCCAGGACAGACAGAAGCACGTGCTTAGAAGCTTCCGTTGGCTATCATGAGCGAAACCCTGCACCTCTGGTGAAAAGAGCTTCTGGGTTTGTGGAGGCAGGCAGCAGTGCCTGGCAGACAACAGGTTAGAAGTTAAACAGTTACTAAATAGTTTGACTACTTATATTCGGGGAGGGGGCACCAGGGCCATGAAGTGATTATGGTGCCTGTAGTGTTTCTTTAAAACAATATCTCCAATAGATTAAGATTCCTTTCATGCAACTAAGTTGAAATGTATAAGTAATTTAGGATGAAAGCCATATTCGAATCAAATCATAATATTTAAAAGGATAATCCAGACAAGAGCTGACCCATTCTTTATTAATTTATATGTAAAAACATTAAAATAGCTACATTTCCTGCAACACTCCAGGCTTTGCATCTTCTGCAGTGAGCTCTGCTCAGAACAGGAAGTGAATCAGCCAATAATGATGTTCAAATAACTTTCTATAGCGAAAGGAAAACATAATTGATTTTTTACATTTTATTTTGGCCTGCATTTTTAAATTTACTTAGAATTCCAGGCAAATTTTACTTTAATTAATAGCACTATAAATATTGATTCCAGTACCCACATTCCCAAAAATGTTAAACTGTTCTAATCTGAATTCCGTTTATAAACTTCAACAAGTTGTGGAGATCTGTAAACAAAAAACATCTTTAGGATAAAAACACTCACACCCCAGGTTCCTTGCGGCTTTGATGACCCGATTTTCACTTTTTCCTTTACAGAAATCGTCTGAAGCTGCTGGAAGACTCGGCTAGACAGAGAGAAGAGCGTTTATTTCAAGAGAACAAACAGCTGTCAGCACAGTACCTCTCCCAGTGCCAGGCTGCGGAGCATGAGAAGACTGACCTATTGGCAAAATATCAGAAAAGGCTGACAGAATTCCAGCAAGAAAAGGAACTGGAGGTAGAGAGGATAAGAGAGCTGCAGAGGTAAGAGGAGGAACTTGATTTTGATATCCCATTCTTTAACGTTGTAATATTATGAAATAAAAATTAAGTGGATATATCTGAGTAAAACATATGAATACAGATTTAAAGGAATATTATAGTCACCAAAACTTTGTGAAGCAGTATTGATGTGTATATCATGCTTCTGCAGTTTCACTGCCCAATTATCTGCCATTTAGGAGTTAAATCACTTTGTTTATACAGCCCTAGCCACACCTCCCTGCATGTGACTTGCACAGCCTTCCTAAACACTTCCTGTAATGAAAGATCTAATGTTCAAACTTTCTTTTATTGCACATTATGTTTAATTTGGAATGTCTTATTTCCTGCACTGGTATTAGCTTGCTAGACCTTGCAGGGGCCTCCTGTGTGTGTGATTGAAGTTACATTTACAGAGCAGGAGATACAAATTTCTAAAGTATCTGATTGATAATGAAACCAATTTGTTTTCATGCAGAATGTGTCAATCACAGCCAGGGGAGGAGTGGCTACGGCTACGTGGGCCGAAACAGTAGAGATTTAACTCCTAAATGGCAGAGATTTGAGCAGGTTCCCTAAAAAAAATTTTTTTACAAAAAAACACACACAAAAAAAAGATATTTTTTTAAAATAAAAATTAAAAAACACGTTTTGAAGAAGGATTTCGTGAGTCAATTGATTCTCCTGTTGACATACTTTTTGTATCATTGCCACGTCTGTATCCAGGGCATCGGTAAAGGAAATGTGCATAGACTATGAGGAACAGTTACACCGGATTAAACGTCTCAAAGACCAGGAGATTGATGCAGTCACCAGTGCCTCTTCACAGACAAGGTTAGAAATACTGCAATACAGAGCAGGTCTCTTTAAACTGTTGTTTTTACAGCTAAGCCCAATTCCAAAGTAAAGATTCAATTTCTTGAGATATACGGGGGAGGACACTGTTGCATTTACCTTTTATGTTGCTTGAACCTTTCCTTTTATACTTCTCTTTGGTCCCACTCACTTGACATTCCGAAATACTGCAGAGGGCAACACAGAATCCATAACTAACAGGGTTATTTAATAAAGTCAGAATTCAAGGTGAATTTCAAATTTAAGGTCAAAATTAAATATTCCAGTCAGTTGTTCTTTCAGTTCAGCTACTCTTGCCTGAAATTTGAGATTCTCTTTGAATTCTCACTATAGTAAATAACCCGTCAGTGACAGAAAGGATGCACACTACTGATACACTTCATCAGATGATAGAAAATGTGTAATATTCTCTTTTTGTTTCTTTGAGAATGGTTAGGCACATTCTCATTTCTCTCTTTCTCCTGCTTTCCTTACCTTTCCTTGCCTGTCTAAATTGGGATGCCAAAAATGGGGTGACAAACAGTGTTAGTTTTTTTGACTAACAATTTTAGTTGGCTAAAATATTTGAGATTTAGTTAACTAAAACTAGGGGCTGTGGAAGGGGTAAAAGACACAGACCAGGTCTTGGGAGAGAGACACCTAGAGGGGTTGGGAGTGCGGGGGGGGGGGGGGGGAGGGGCAGAGACAGAGGGGCTAGGAAAACTGCAAAAGAGACAGATAGAGGCTTTACCTAATCCCATTAGATTTTAGTCGTGTCGACTAAAATCTACTGGAAATTTAGTAGACTAAAACTAAATCAATTCAGATGACTAAAATACGACTAAAACTAAAATGGCTTTTTAGTTAAAACACTGACTAAAACTAAATAAAAATTTGCCGCCAAAATTAACACTGGTGACAAATAGTAAAGGAGCACTCTAGTCACCACATACTTAGAAAAGAAGTGTCAATTTAAAAAAAAAAAAAATCACTTTTTTACAACATCCTTTTCCACCTTCCTGGTTGTCAGCTAGATAGCCGGGAGTTGGATAGCCGGGAGATTTTTAGAAGTAAGGGGATGTACATGATCTTGGATCTTGCAATTCATGTGCTTTTTAATGAGTTGTAAGTATTGAAAAGTGTATGATTGGGCATATGGACATATGTTATTTGCAAGGTTTTTCAAATTTCACCCAAAATATGTGTACATATTTTTTTGGGGAGGGTGGTGGGGGTGTATTTGTACTACGTTTTTGGAAAAATCAAAATGGAGTCTTGTTTTAATGATTGACAATTTGCATATCCTTACCCATAACTACATGGAGGGGCTAGTAGTCTCTAAATAGCAATAAACCTAATTTTAGTTACTGTGCCACGTCTTTTTCTTAATACATCACATACATTTTTTAATTGTTGTTTTCTCCCTTTCTTGCTATCTACGTCAGTAAATTCAACTCGTATTCTCTGAATTCTCAGGTCCTTGAATGGAGTCATTGAACAAATGGAGTCCTACTTTCATAAACTGAGTGAGCTGTCTGAGAAGGTAGAAAATACCCAAGTAACAAAATCGGAAATTGGTGTACGGCAGAGAGAAGGGCAGCTCAAAGGTACAATGTGCACATAGTCATACTGCACCTTGTGTTGAGGGATGTGGTATCGGAAGGTATATATTAGGATCAGCAGAAAACTTACCCCAACTTACATTTCAGGATGTTTATGGTATAAATAGTATAACATTTTATATTTCTCCTTCTCATTCTAGTATTGCAGGAGCGCCTGAGTCGGCAGCAGAAGGACATGGAGGAGGAGAGAAATAACTTGCGCATGATCATAACCAATATGGAGACTCGACTGAGTGAACAGAGCCGCCTTCTGGAGCAGGTGAGAAGTATCCTGATTCATAGCCTGAGATCTAGTAAAGTCTACCTTCTAACAGGCAATTGAAAGCTAATAATGCTGTGAATTGACATTGTGATTCTCGGCAGGAACGCTGGAAGGCCTCTGCAGAACAGGCCAAAGTGGAGTCTCTGCAACGGTCACTGGAGGAGCAGAGAAGGGTTTTGACTCAGCAGTTGTCCTTGGAGAGAGAGGAGCTGGATAGAGCAAAGGTTGGTGGCTGATTGGCCAAAAGGTGTTAACACTAAAGCTCTTAGCACTGATTAAAGTGCTGTGTGCACACAGCAATTCCCCATTACCGTTCCCTTTCTACCCAATAGCAGAAAGCCTTATTTATCTGTGAGCGATACTAGAGCAGAGTACTTAACAAACTCTTGGAATATTCACTAACTCACTGTGCAACACTGTGCATGGAGATGGAGTGGAACTTAATCTACCATGATGCTTACATTTTATACCTTTGCGCAAAAGTCTCTTGGTTATATTAAAATAGTGTTTCTTTGTGAATAATACACACGGAAGAAACACATTTATTACAAATAAAAATACACAAAAACCAGTCCTGTGCTCAAACTCCCACAACTCTTGGGCGCAACGACCACAGTACACATCAGCCTCAATGCATAAAGTAAAAACCAAAAAAAATAAATAAACTTGCGTTCTTCCCAAATCCCTTTGCATATTTAAACAAATGGAGGTTATTTAGTTGCTCCAATGGCCATGAGAGGGGATGCCTTTCAGCCTCCATGAAGAAATGGTTTCATTATCAATCAGATCTTTCAGCACAGTTAATTTACTTTAGAAGTTCTTATCTCCTGCATTTTTAATTAATTATTTTTCCATTAAAGCAGCACTATCTTTGAGAATTGCCAAATTCACAAAGACCCCCTGCCGGTGACATCATCACTGGGGATCCGTTGGCCTGGGGTAGGTAAAAGTGAGATTTACTTACCTGAATCTGTCCCTCAGGGGCACAGCCATCTTGATCCAGCAGGTCCTCGTCAAAGCTGATGTCTCTGCGCGAGAGTACATCATTGAGGTCTATGGAGGATCCCGCAAGATCGTGGGATCCTCCATAGACACAGCCAATTCCCTGCAGCCCGGATTGGCACTTACACTCTGCCCTGAGTCTAAAAAAAGTCAGGCTGGGTAGAAATACAAAGATAACGTAGTCCCTCAGACTACTTGGAGTTATTTCAATAAAATGCCAATACAGTCAAAATGGGTATTTCATAAAGTAGGGGATGACAGTGTCAATTTGTGTGTTTAGGAAGGCTGTGTTACTCTCAGCCAGGGGAGGTGTGGCTAAAGTTACATAAACAAAGTGATTTAACTCCTTAATGGCAGAGAATTGAAAAGGTAGACTGGAGGGTCAGGAACTATACATCAAAACCTCCTAACTTAGCTAAAGTTGTTTTGGGCCTTAGAGTGTCCCTCTAAGAGAAGATTTATCAAAGTGTCACAGACCGTTTTGTGCCTTTTTTTTATGTATTTTGTGCGATTTATTATGTCTGGCAGTTTTGTGGGTGTTTTTTTTTTGTTTTGTTTATTTCTTTTTGCTCCCTGTCTTTTCTGAATGTACACTGTTTTTCAGCAACGCAACATATTTATCAATTATTATGTGAATATTTCTGTGAGAAAAATGTTTTGTTTCAATTACATTTTTCCAACCAGTCTATTTAGAAAAGCAGATGCCTTTAGACCATTAGTAGAGCAATTTAATAAATAAGTTTAGTGTCAGAAGTTCATTGATACAGTCAATAAGCCACACAACAAATTAGAGACTAAAAATAAAAGGTCATTTTCTGAACACAGGATGAATCTCCCCCATACTATCCTATCAGGACAATACAGTTGTGAGTAATGACTTTCCAGCTAAGTGCTCCTGGTAACAATTCTTACTTTCTACACATTCCTCCATCGATAGGTTTATTGCATTGGATTAGTGGGCACTCAGTCGAGACAATTTAATGCACTAACTCTTAACTTATGTTATGTGATATCTCAATTTTACAGTATAGATTGAGTTTCCATTAGAATTGTATATAGAATACAG
The DNA here is from genome assembly GCF_036172605.1 of Pelobates fuscus. Classification (NCBI taxonomy): domain Eukaryota; kingdom Metazoa; phylum Chordata; class Amphibia; order Anura; family Pelobatidae; genus Pelobates; species Pelobates fuscus. The sequence continues at coordinate 258,278,614 of NC_086322.1, forward strand.
GGTATGTCTAATTAATGTCATATGGAAATGCAGTTACGCATGTACCTCCTGCATTCTTCTGGTTGTAATCATGCAGATTTATACTGGGTAGTAAATGCCCACGGCCTGTTTACATACCTCCAGTCAGCTTGTGTACAGATATAAAAATGTTTAGCCTTTGGTATGTGTATACACACTGAGTGTAACTATAACGCAGCTGTCCATATCTCTCATCAGACAACCTTCTAGGGTAATTAAGGATATTAAGTAGTGGAAGATGTTCTCCCATAAATTCGCAATGTACGGTATCTTTATAGAGTTAGATTGGTTTACATACACAAACATGGGGCGCCAGTTATTAATGATTGACAGTCTACAGATAGTTTACCCATCAAATGCCTGGATGATTTTTTTGGTACCTGCTCCTGTGTCCCTCTACTCTTATAGTCAAACTAGCATCCAATAAACTTCATTTTAATTGCTTCAGCTGTAGCTTTACATCTACATGCCATTGGTTCAATTTGGAAAGAAAATAGTTGTATTTTCATGTTTTGTCTCTCTTGTACCCCATTTGCTTTATGAAGTCCTTATATTCTACACGCTATCTTCCTTCATATCTGTGACCAGGGCCGGACTGGGAACTAAAAGCAGCCCTGGAAAAAAAATCTATACCAGCCCAATAATGCGTCGCGCCAGCATAGTGTGCCGATATAGAGGTTGAAAAAATTAAATTGAAAACTATTACTCCAACGAAAGAACGCATATAGGGCTTCAAAATAAACAAAAGAGCGCCTTTATTTTAAGCAGACGTACATTTGCATGTAATCAATGTTTCAGTAAAACTACTTTGTCCTATTAAGGACATTTTATTAATGGGACTGAAATGGTGAATGTATGCAGTTGCACAACTGAAAAAAAAATGAAGTGATCTTGTTCATTTTGAAGTCCTATGGGTACGCTCTTCACTTTGAATATGTTATTGTGCTGGCGTATGCAGCAAGACTAGGCCAGTACGTGCTCATTACATATATATATATATATATATATATATATCAATTACATTTATGTGCGTATTATGCATATATAAATGTATATTAATATATGTGTAAATATTATAGGCATAATTATATATGTTACTAATACACACATCAATATACATGCATATATATATGTGTGTGTGTGTGTATTACTGTCAGGATCACATTAATTACGTCTCCAATTGTCTCCTTTTTGTCTCTTACAGCGACCCTTGTGTATCTTTTACTTCATCCCAGCCCCTGTGTGTTTCTTTTTACCCTTCTCCAGCCTCGTATTTCTCTTTCCCCCAGCCCCTTTGTCTCTTTCTCCCCTTCCAAATCCAATCTGTGTGTCTCTTTCAAACTCCAGACTCTGTGTGCCTCTTTCTCTTCTCCCAGCCACTCTGTGTCTCTTTTTCCCCCAGCCCAGCGTTGCCTCCCACAAATCTTGTGTCACTTTGTTCCACTTCCCTTCTGTATGTCTCTTTGTCCCCCCAACAAACCTTCTGTATGTCTCTTTCTCCCCTCTCCTCCCTGTGTCTCTCTTCCCCATCTCCTCCCTGTCTCTCTCTCTTACCCTCTCTTTGTCCCCCTTCCCCTGTCTCTATTACCCCTCTGTTTCTTTGTCCCCTTATCCCCTGTGTCTCTCTATTACCCCATCTGTCTCTGTGTCCCCCACTTCCCCTGTGTCTCTCTATTACCCCTCTATTTGTCCCTCCTTCCCCTGTGTCTCTCTATTACCCCTCTTGAATCAGCCAGAACAGAAGATAATTAATTGTTTATTGCATGTACCCTTTTGATAGTAAAATAGTTTTATACAACGGTTTTGTTTCTGCCAATCATTTCTACATGAAGAGTATGATACAATTATAATAAATATAAGGAAATTGTTCAGTGTACGCACACAAATATACTTTCACTGTAAGACAGGTACACACCCAGGGCCAGATTTGCCATTAGGCAAGTGCCTTCGTACACCACACTAATATGAGGCTCTTTCCACCACAAAATGCTATATAACACTGCTACTCACAGAAACATTGATGTTATATAAACTATTTAAAAAAAATTATAATATAGATGTCCATCACATATACTATAATACATATACACATAGATATGTGTGCTCTGTAGCCTGACTCCATACACACATTCATACAATGTATACTGGAAGACCGAAAGCTACAAACACATTCTATATAAGGCATACCGTAAGACAGATGACAGATTCAGACAGGCACACACCTATGCTGTATGTAATTTGCACAAGAATGTCCTACATACAGTAATTCAAATACACACATGCGCGCACACACACATTCTATCTAAATTACACATGGCAAGACAATTCTATATCAGGTGTTACCCCATCCCCTGTGTCTCTATTACCCCTCTAATTGTCGCCCCTTCCCCTCTGTTTCTTTGTCCCTGCTGACCTTGTCACATGAGGACTGAGGGAGGGGGCGGAGCTAACTACCATGCTCCCTCGCGGTTCCAATAATTCCCAGCTCAGCTAAATCATCGAGTAATCACTACTCTATGATGTGTAGATGCTGGGAATTATGAGAACCGCGAGGGAGCATGGTAGTTAGCTCCGCCCCCTCCTTCAGTCCTCCTGTGCTGACAGCTATGATGCTGTCAGTATCAGTGAGTGTATCGCCAGATCGCTTAGGCGGCTGCCCGGCACACTCACTAATACTGACAGCAGTACAACTGTCAGCACAGGAGATGGGGCCACCAGCCGCAAGGTGAGTATCCCCCTCAGAGTGTGCCGCCGGACCGGCCACCCGGCGGCACCGACATGCGGCCAGCGGCCGCGATATTATTAAAAACGGCTGCAGGGCTCCCTCTCTATAGGGAGTAAGAGCTCTGCAGCCCCCAGGTACCGCGGCCCACCGGGAAATTTCCCGGTATCCCGGTGGACCAGTCCGGCCCTGTCTGTGACGGTAGCCACCATCACTGGGGATGGAAGACATACACTATATTCCTCTTGTGTTTTGGTCACCCTGTGCCCAGTATTGGTGCAGGCATGTTGAGTGTATTGCTTGTCTGTGCCTCTCCCCCTCCCCCTTTTTCTTGTCCTATTGTTTACCCAGCAGAACATTGTCCCAGGGACACTGCCAGACCAGTTTAATCTAGCTGCTTTGTCCCTCCTCAATCTCCCATCAGCCCTTGCTATTGTCTGACCCCACCCTTCCTTGCTATTGTCAGAACATTTTTACACTTTCCTGAATGGATTCCCTATTTACTAAATTGGAGTCTCTGCTCACATGTTCAGCTGGCAGGTTTTTATGATTTGCTCAGCATTTATCCCATTACGTCAGCCTTCCCAGGGTTCCTGGTTAGAAGTGATTGACAGGTAAAGGTTGGTAGTCCAGGAGCAGGGAAGTACACACCTGCACTTTCAGGAGGTTTAGTGTAAGAACATTTCTATTAGACAATGAATAGAAACACAGGGGCTTCTGAAATATAGTACTGACAAAGATAAGTCGCAGGTAGACCCCTTTATGCTATCTGTTCCATCTCTCATTTCCTCAGAGCGCCCTTCTGGAGGAGCAGCAGTCTGTCATGATGCGTTGTGCTGAGGAACGCAGGAAATTGGCCGCAGAGTGGTCTGAATTTTACACTCAGCACAAACTAAGCAAGGAGCGGGCAGAGAAAGATGTGAACAGAGCTCTGATGTTGGAAACTCAAAGAGAAGGCACAATCATCAGCCTGGCCAAGGTAGGTAGACAACACAGGCCAGAGGTCAATATCTGCCGGCATTATTTATTATAGGGATTCTAGGAAGAAAAAGCAAATCCTGTCCCTATGTCATCAGGTAGTAATACATATGAACAACAAAAAAACTATAGCCACTAGTTATTGTTTGTATGGAATTAAGTGTTTTGTAGATGTTTACAATCAAGAGATTCTTAATGTTGGTGAGTCTGAGTGTATAACAGAACTCAACAGCAATAATACTCACAGTAACGTGTTTTTAAACTACAATAAATCTGTTAAGATATCAGTATGATTAAATAAGAAACCATGTTCTTGTTCTAAATAAGATTCTTATTGCATAATATGTTATTGGTAAGTAACGTAAAATTTCTCAGAACAGCCCCAAGAGCTGCGCACGCATTCAGCCGGTCTCATAGGAAAGCAGAATCATGCAAGCGCCTCTAGCGGCTGTCAGTGAGACAGCCACTAGAGGATTTGAGGGCTGGATTAACCCATTTATAAACATAGCCGTTTCTCTGCTATGTTTATAAAAAAAATGGGTTAACCCTAGCTGGACCTGGCACCCAGACCACTTCATTAAGCTGAAGTGGTCTGGGTGCCTATAGTGGTCCTTTAATTAATTCCAGCCCCCCAAAATTACAGCATTTTAACACAAATTTTACAGTTTAATAATGCCTTCCATGCATAAAATCATATAGTAAAATAATAATAAACACAATGTACAGTAAATGAAATGAAAATATAACTTCACTTAACCTGTAATTATGTTGGTGGCATACGTGGAAAGGAGAAGAGAAATGATTTTTTTGAATGGGGTAGGTAACTGTTCTTCTGGCATTTAAATGTGTCTAATTGAACATGTTTGTGGCATGATTTGTTCGGGGACCGAGGATCGTTCGCGTACCGAGACGTTTTTTGCTCGAAATTTGTGTTCGACTTCCGAATTGTTCGAGAAAGGGACTGTTCGAGTTCAGAGGTTCCATTGTATATATATTTGTGATCGGAAACATGATAGTAGTATGTATTAGTTATTGGTGGTGATAAGTCGCTTGTGGTGTGCCGAAACCGACGTACAGGTAGGCCTGTAAATAAAAGAGGGCCCACCAATGAGAAGAATGGAATAAATAATTTAAATACGGGGTGCGGTGGTTGGGATGACCGGAAACATAATGGCCCAGGTAAAAGGGGGGATAGGGTTTTTATAGGACAAACTCCTTCCACAAATACAGGCCTTTGGCCTTAAACTTGTGGTCGAAACATGATAGTAGTATGTATCGATTAGTGGTGGTGATAAGTTGATTGTGATGTGCCGAAACTGACATGCAGGTAGACCTTTACAAAGCTAAACTTTAAAAGTTTTCTAAGTTATTTCTCAGGTTGGGGGATATATGTTATAGATTGAGGATTTCCATCGCCCAAGTATCTTGATTATATGCACTGAGTTGACAATAACAGAGGATGCAGATGCTGCCCCTATCCTGAAGGAATGGCCAGGAAACGATGCTGGATTGCAGTCCAGTCTCAAAAGTAGAGTCCTTATATAAAATACAAAACTGGAGGTAGTAAGTGGATAGCCTTAAAGTAAGAGTAGAGGTGAAATAGGTGGGTAGGTAGTCAGGTTGTGTGTGTGCAAGTTTAATTGGATTTGTGGTGGAGAAAAGGTTTACAAAATTAAGTGGCACTTCAAATAAAAAAAATGTGTCCAATTGGGTAATGCACTTGAGGTTCCCGTGGCAACTTCAAGTATTTCCAAATTGCGTTAAGCCTACTGTTGTCTCTCCGTGTTTGATATATGATCGAGTATCAAAATTCTGCTGTTTCTGATGAATCTATCATACAATTTAATTTATTATCGATGTACAGTGTTTTTTCTTTGACCTACTTCACTGCCACCAATTAAAATACTCCACTTGACTCTGCAATTGTGTAAATCGATTTGTTCTCTACATGGTAGTAACCAGGAATTGTACTCAAAATAATAATAGAAGCTTATCTGCAAACTTTAACCCCTTAAGGACGGAGGCAATTTTACAAGTTCTGACCAAAATAAAACCTGGAATTTGGTCCAACTATAATTCACCTCTTTTATATTAAGTGCTCCCACACTTATTATATATAAATTTGCTCAGGAGAAATAGGGCTTTCATTTCAATACTTCAATATTCAATATTTATATAAGGAACACAATTTAATATGTATAAATTTTTTTTTTTTGGCATTTTAACTGTGAATTTTGTAATCCTGTTAAATTTTACTGCAAATAAACATATATTTGTATGCTGTGATGTCCCACGAATACAATGATGCCCCCCATGTGCTGGTTTCATGGTGTTTTGAAAAGGGTCGAATAATGAGCTTTCAGTTTTTACTCGTTGACCGTTTTAACACGCCTGATTGTCTTGCTGGGCCCATGTTGCCTTTTAAAGTGTAGGGCAGCCGTGGAATGAATATTGCATACCATTTACAAAAGTAGGCAACCCAGGGTATTCAAAATTGGGTACGCCCAGTATTTTTTTAGTAGCCACTTAGTCAGAAACCCTGGCTGAAGTTAGTGTTCATATTAGATTTTTTGCATTTTTCACACAAAAACTGCCATTTCACAGATGGTATCATTGTCATTCTTTGTTTTACTGCTCTAAAACACTCGGATTTGTGTTCAAAGTTGTCTCACAAGTGCAACAGTACTCCCCAAGTACAGGTTTTAATGGGTTTGGAAAGTTACAGGGTCACATATAGGGCTTGCAAATTAAATTCTCTGAACTATCTGCATGGGTTATCAGGCAGGTCCCTTAATATATCATTAATAAAATAACATTATGTGTTATGTAAAAATAATACATAAATATACACGCAGAATGAAATTTGGTAGGGCCGGATTTGCACAGGGAGATTGCCTCAGTTGTCAGGCAGTCCCCCTGATCGGAATCACCGCAGAGGGTAATTATTCTGGCTCCTGGGAGGGAACGATCATTAGGGCGTGCTATACCGCAATAATGGCGTTAAAGCCCCCCATTTGCAGGATGGCATAACAAGCACTAACAGCATGAAGGGCTCAAAAAAATGATTCTGTGGCACATCGCTGTAGAATGATCATTACAGTTTTTTTTTGTTTTTTTTTAACTCTACGGCTTTGATCAAGCATTACAAGGAGTCCTCCTCCTACATTACCATGATTATATACGATGACCTAAAATATGCAGAGCAATTTTGGGCACCAGTTTTAAAGAAGATTTTTGTAGAACTGGAAAATTTGCAGAATTACAAAATTAGTAATGGGGATGGAACATTAGTTGTGAACAAAGGCTAGAAAAACTACATTTTGTTTTCTTTAGAAAAAGAGACACCTCAGAGAGGATTTGAAGGCACAATACAAACATGTGCTATTCTGTTCATTAGCAGGAATATACAACAGATCAGACTGGAAGAAAGGTGATTTCACTTACAGCAGAGGAAAGGGTTCCTTACGGTAATTCTCTGCCTACAGAGGTTGTCATCAGATTCTATAGATATTATTAGATATTGAGCTGTATTCCTGGCACTATAGCTCCCTCTGCCTCCCCCCTCCCTCTCGCCCCTTTATTTACTCACCTTATCCCACCGCCGGTGTCCCTCGGAGCTATGTCGACGCTCTGCCCCCTACGACGTCCCACCCCCTCTGACGTTCCTATAGGGAAAAATCTGACATAGCGTGAGGACGTCGGACGTCAAATAATGGACCAAAGGTCCGTTTCAATCCAGGAAGCCATCCAGTGGCGGTCTGGTAGACAGCCACTGTGGGTAGATTTAGTGCTGCAATGTAAACATTGCAGTTTCTCTGAAAATGAGCACTAAGTGCAAAAGGGACACTGCACCCAGACCACTTCAATGAGCTGAAGTGGTCTCGGTGCCTATAGTGTCCCTTTAACCCCTTAAGGACCAAACTTCTGGAATAAAAGGGAATCATGACATGTCACACATGTCATGTGTCCTTAAGGGGTTAAGGGATTAAAGGACATTACAAATTAATGTATTGGCTTGCAATGTTATTTTGTTTCAAATTTATAATTTTTCCCTGAATGATGTTGTTTTTTTGTGACAGCATTTTAGGACATTAATTTGCTTGTTTCAGGTTGTTAAGACTGTTTAACCATGTGTTGGTTTCTATGAATATCATAAGCATATAACGAGGTCTTATCATCTATTAAGGAACAAGCTGAACTGAAAGTTCAAGCCACTGAGTTACGGAATCGAGAGGAGCAACTGACGCTGGCTAAAGAAGCGGTAGAAAAAGAGAGACAGGAACTGCGACTCGAGAAGGAAAGACTTAATGCATTGGCCTTGCGCGTCCAGCACAGAGCTGAGGAGATAGAGCACATGAGCAAGGTGAAAGAACCAGAAATATCAGAAGCGTTCTTTTTCAAAGTCCTTGCTTTATTGAAGTGGTTGCGTTTTAAACATAGCTGTAGATACTGTATGTATACTGTATTCCAGTGTAATAGAAATTTCTGATTAAAGCCTCTGATTTCAGATTGAGTTAAGTAAAAATTACTTTGTATGCCATCATGATCATCGGGACTTTAAGGGAACACTGCAAGCACCATAACCACTGCGGCATAATGTAGTGATTATGGTGCCAGAAGTGTCCTGACACCTCCCATTGTAAGTAGTCAAACCATTTTATAACCTTTTATCTGGGGTTCGCTGGGCGCCACTTCCACCCTCCATTAACTGAACTGAAAGCTCCTACACAGGGCTTATCTCAGACAGTGAGATTCTATTGTAGACGGGGAGCGGCGCCCAGCAGACCCCAGGTAAGACATCAGATCGTTCTAAAATGACTACTTACAGGGGCTTGGAGGGCAGCGTGTTACTCCTGGCACCATAACCACTACAGTGTGCTGTGCTGGTAATATTGCTTGGAGTGTGCCTTTAAGGAACTTATTCCAAAGCAGAATGTAATACATATTTAAAGGGGCATCATAAGCATTACAACTTATTATAGTTTGTGTTGATGTGTCATGAGTGTATAGGCACCATTCCCTCAGTATTTTGTTCAACTGTTTTTAAACGGTTTGACATAAAAGTGAGACCCTTTCTCGCACGCATGGCATCGTCGGGTGTAAATCCATCTAACCATGGATGCCCGTTTTATCCATGGAGCTCTATGGACATGCTGACTTTACCTCATTAGGTTGTGATGACTGCAAATTATGTCTCTGTTTCAGGTTAGGGGTTAATCTAACCTCTTGTAATTTGTTACTGCAAAAATCATAAATGTATAGCAACTCTGACATCTAGTGGGTGAATTTTGTAGAGCAGCCTAACATTACCCTCCATTCTTTTACCCAGCTGGCTTCTCAGAGATATGAGGATGGAGAAAAGGCATTAGAAGAGGCAAAGAAGGTAGAATCTGAACACCACGTGCGTCTCAAAACAATCCAGCAAAAATTAAGTTGGCTAAGGCAGGAAGAGGAACGTATACACCAGGTGAGGAGTGTGTTCTAAAATGTACGTTTATCATTTTTAAGCTTTTTATTTTCACTTAGGCAGCTCTAAATGCTTAGTGAGACACGTTACAGCTATAGCTTTGACTGTGAAACTTTCAGAAATGATTATAGGATACTCCAATGGCTTTCTACTTCTTCTAAGCTATGGAATTCTGTCCAAGCTATTTACAAAAGTGAGAATTTAAAGTAAATTTCAAATTCAAGGTAGAACTAGCCGAACTGAAAACATTAAGTCAGCTGTGCTTACATCTTGACTACTTTGGTCTTAAATTTGAAATTCACTTATATTTTGGATACATGCGTTGTGTAATATACTCCAAAGACACATTAAATATTAAATAGGATTTCTAACTAAAGTATGAATTGTCAGGAATTTGAAAAAACTGTCAGGAAGTAAAAATACAATTTTCGGCATAAATATCCAAATATGCCGACATGGAGACTCTTTCCACTTCAATGTTTTTTTTCTTCCTAAAATTTTAATTTTACTTTGAATTCTCGGCAAATCACACTTTAATGAATAGGCCAGTAGGTTGGTGATATTTCTTTGGTGTCTGCCATATGTTGTAAATTGGTATAATGTAGTGATTAAATATATAAGACAAACAAGGTATAAAGTATTCGTTAATCGCTTTCCTGCCTCGTTTAATGTTCTCTGCATATTTTGCTTTGTACTTCTTTCTATCATGTTGTGGTTTCTTTCAGCAACGTCTAAACCTGACTAGTCAGAGAAGACAACTTGACAAACTCCACCAGGGACTTCCCACTTCCTCAGCCCTGTTTCCTGCAGTGCTCCAGGAGCCTCATCTAATATCGCAGCTTCCTGGACTTCAAAGTGTTAATGGTAAGCATGGCTGGTACCTGGCTGGACATGTACTGTGTATACACAATCTTAAAACGACTACTAACGAGTGTATTTATTTTAAAGGACACGCAAACTCCAAAACTACAGACATGATTCAGAAAAAAAATGAAAGGAACATTCTAAAAAACAAAACAACTTTAACTTAATAAAACAGTATTAGTGTGTAGATCATGCCCCAGAAATGTCACTGCTTAATTCTCTGACTTTTATGAGTTAAATCACTTTTGTTTCCCCTTATATGGCCCTTGTCTTGACTGTCACAGCCTCCATTAAAAAAAGGTTTTCGTTTTCATTTTCAATTAAATTTACAGCACAGTGTGTTTTCTAATTGAACTTTATTCGCACACAGGAGGCTCATGCAGGAGATAAGAAATTTGAAATGAAACACACTTTGCATAAGGGATGCTAAAAAAAATCTATACACCAAAAGCACTTTTAAGTTAAAGTTGTTTAGGTGCTTAGAGTGTCTCATTAAAGGACCACTATAGTGCCTGGAAAACATACTCGTTTTCCTGGCACTATAGTGCCCTGGGGGTGCCCCCACCCTCAGGGTCCCCCTCCCGCCGGGCTCTAGGGTGTGGAAGGGGTTAAACTTACCTCTTTCTCCAGCGCCGGGCGGGGAGCTCTCCTCCTCCTCTCCTCCTACTCTTCTCCTCCTTGGCTGAATGATTTTCACAGTGAGAAGCACGCAAGCGCCTCTAGCGGCTGTCAATGAGACAGCCACTAGAGGCAGGATTAACCCATTTATAAACATAGCAGTTTCTCTGAAACTGCTATGTTTATAGAAAAAAGGGTTAACCCTAGCTGGACCTGGCACCCAGACCACTTCATTAAGCTGAAGTGGTCTGGGTGCCTGTAGTGGTCCTTTAAGCAAATCTGATTTTTTTCTTTCTTACCATGACATGCTTTTTTTATATTAATATTTCGTAAAGATTTCCTGCATCAAGAAAAAAGTTATGTTCTGCCACATCCCATGAGAATAAATTACCCTAAATCCCAAATGTATGTAGTCACAGGATATTTACCATTTCCAAACATTAACTCTCTCCCCAATAATTTAGATCAGTTTTACAACATAACAAATCAGTTTGTGCCCTGACTTCCCGCCCAAATTATGTATTTGTGAAAAGCAAAATACCTAATGAATTTCACTAGATGCATTTCAATACTACACGTGCAACTGTTTTATCATAGTAGAGTATGCCTCCTCTGTTAGTTTTTACAGTTTATCCATAAGTCACATCATGCTTTAATCTATGCAATTCTCTACTAGATAACAACCTATCCAAACTTTCTAACTAACGCTGAATGTATTGCTATACCTGATTGCTTTATATGAGGGAAAAAAAGGTTGGGGGGGTATATTTTTTCAGTCTCCCGCTGCCACATGATCAGAGTCCACCGTAAGAAAGCCGATCTGCTGCGAAAGGTAACAGGGTTTATATACTGAACACCAGATTTTGTCTGGAGGGACAAAATTCTATTGCAAATGGTCGCATTCTGACCATTATGAATAGTGTCAATTATCTTACGTTATAAAGCCTATTCCAGTCATAATTCGGTCAATCCAACAAAAATCTGTACAATTCGGCCACATGCATTCGGTGTCTGGTTTAAAATCAGTGCTTTTCGCATCTGATTTTGTGTTTTGTGCCTTATTTTTTTGTTTGTTTTTTAATCACCAGAGAAACAGAGATGTGTGACAGGCTGAACATGATGGGCCTGAGTCTTTTTTCAGATCATATTACAATGTAATAATAATGATGGATATTCTTATAGTATCAGGTCTACTATTGTACCTGAGGCTGTAATAACTATAGGTGTGACATTGTAGGGCTAGGGAAGCTAGGGGTTAGTGTGTGGAAGGTTAGGAGAACATACAGCTAAGGGGCTTCTGCCTTCAAGATGCATATCCCAATAATAAGTGTTACAATACACAGTATTGTAAAAGAAGACAACCTCTAAGCCCCATTTAAGGCGGACCTATCATTTTTTTTTAAATTATTATTATTATTTATGCCCCCTGTATCTCAATGATCTACTCCCCTCTTTGTCACTGGCAGTTTTTTTTTTTTTTTTTTTTTTTATAATTCTTTATTTTTGTTGTGCTTTTGCATGAGTACAGGTTTGCTCACAATGTCACAACAACATTAGTAAGCCATCTTAGAGTAATACACGATAAACAAGCATTGGTAAGACATTTGCAGAAACATTGGCAGTTTTTTATGTTTATTATGTTTGCTTTCCTGTGCTGGAATTCAATATCTGAGAGCAGCCATTTTGTTCTCCTCTGCCCATGATGTCAGCTGTTTGCCTTCTGTGTGAATGATTTTACTGATACATTGTAGGTAAATTTGATTGGCTGCTGAAACGGAACCTTGCTTTAAGTTCCGACAATTGTCAAGCTTTGTCAGCCTGACTGCTATACATGAGGAAAAGTAGTACCTACATTTATTTATGTAGTTAAGGAAAACTAGAGCGCACGGAAAACAAAAAAAACTTTAGACACAAGGAGCTATATAGAAACAGATTAGATGAAGACTATTTTTGGTGACGGAACCACTTGAAGCCCCCTTGTCCGATCTAACCTTTCCCTACCTTCATGTCAGGACAGTCACACTCTGCTCTTCAGTCACCAGTCAAGAAAAAAGATATATAAATAATTTAGAAATATACAAAATGAATAACCAAGTGGAAATCAGGAAATTATGAAAATAGTTGCTTTTTATTCAGATGTTTTTTTAAAGTTTTTTTATTCTGTGTCTCTCAGCAGCCACTAGTGTCCCAGGAAAGCGAGAGGATAACCGAACACTGCAAACATCAGAGTTTCAGGCCAAACTTGCACTACTTAAACTCGCTGCACTGCAGGTAAGATGAGTAGAGTCGTCCTTCACAATATGGAAACTTGCTAATCATTTATATTCAGTTTGTGACAATGTCAGGGTTATTTACTAAAATGACAATTGTCGGCAATTCAAAGTGAATTCCAAACTTAAATCCAAAGTAGGTGAACTGGGAGCATAGCTAACTTGAAGAATTCCTCCAGTTAAGGCAATTTTGGCCTTAAATTTAAACTTCACTTTAATTCCCAGCAATTCTCATTTTAGTGAGTAACTATTCACAACTACTTTAGGTTAAACATTGCCATATCCACCAAGCAGATGTTTGAAGGTAAAACCCACTTTTTTTCAATTGCTTTATAAAGAAAGGATATGTGAGTTTATTTACAAAACGAGGATTTTTTTTTTTTAACATTATTTGAGAACGTCAATATACAGTACCGACAAAAATAAGGGTTGTGATAATAAAATTTGAATTGATCTAAGGCAGGAGTGGCGATAAGGTGCCGGCCTACTCTGAAAGGTAGACATTCAGCTCAGAATTATTGTCTTAGTGTGCATACATAACGAAAGAAAGAAAGTCCGACTACAGCCCAAGATAGATGCTTCCATCATCTTAAAATAAAATGCCTTTATTCATATGCAGAGCACAGCTGAATTGGGTAGGGGGAGCACTGGATAGCCTCGAACGCATTTCCTGTCTTAATGGCACTTCATCAGAGTTTCCGAGGAAGTGCTGATTAAGGCAAAAATGCATTAGGGGTATAGAGTGCTCCTCCTGTTGTTTCAGTCATGCCCTGTTTGTGAATAAAGGCATTTTTTTTAAAAAAAGATGATCAAAGCATCTATCTTCTGCTGAAGTTTGGCTTTCTTTTGTTTCTTTGTTTTGGCAGTGGTGGAACCTGCAGATGCTTCTTGTAAATTTCAATGTGCTTCTCATAAATAAAAAACACCTATTTCTGTTGAATTTGGTAAAATTTTTTGTCTTTGTGTAAATACTGACAGCTTCTCTCTAGTCAGGGCCACTAAGAGACACAATGTGCAGGGCTTAATGACGTTAGATTAGTCGGCACAGCACAAGCACATCTGTTGATGTACTGAGGCCACACGTTCTGGGAACTTCAGAGAAGGGACCCCAAATGGTCGGACAATGCCCTAAACTCAGGAGTGTACTGCTGATCCAGGACTTTTGGAATGTATAAAAAAAAAAAAAGACAACACGGATATGCCAATGTCAAGCGGTTGGTTAGGTTAAATTTTTATTTTTTCTCTTCTAACAGGATAAAAACTTTCTGGAGGATGAGCAAATGTTCCTGGAAACCCTCAAAAAATCGAGTAACTCATGGTCACAAGTTGCATGATGGGAAGACGTATAGAAGATGCCCAGTCTGAGACAATCACCAAGACGCAAGAAAAGTCGGCACTGCTCAGCAATTAACTCAACTCCCAGTATATTCATTACTTATTATGTTTTGTATAAATTCTCTATTTTATTTTTTGTATTAAAATGCAATAAACTTTTGTAGCCAAATTCTTGTAGATAAGCATTTTTATTGATTCAAGCAAAAAGACTGTACACAAACAGGGTTATCCAGCGGGTTTGGTGTATAGATCATGCCTCTGCACGGGCTCAAAGGGTATGAACCATAACCACTAAAATTAGTTATCTGCGGTTTAGTATCCCGTTTTAAAGGCATTTTATAAAAGTGCTGATTTCTATAAGAAATTGCCACTTTTTAAATTAATTAATTAATGGAACATCCCCTGGCTGTCAATCAAGCAGCCAAAGAGGTTTGCTTTCTACTTCCGATAGCTTCTCTGAGCTAACGGAAGTGGCTGCGTGCTCTACTTAAAGTTAGCCCAGCCCTTTCATCCTATCATTCCTATCCAAAGTTGGATGCTAATGTACATATTTACTTCCACATTAGCCAAGCCATATCAGAGGGGCCTGGATTTATGCATTGCTTCAGCCCTCGTTTGTGTCAAACTACACAACTGAGGCTTGTCCGTAAGCAGAGAGATATGGCTCAAAGGCTATGCACCATAACCTAACCACTAAAAGGAATTGTCCTGGTTATATTGCTTACTTTGTCCCTTAAACTGTTTGGATTAACCCCCTTACTTGCTTTTGTAAGATCATAGCAACTACAGCACACATTTTGTAATTACTGAGACAATAAGCATGAGAATCTGCCAATAGGTTCTGCTGCTCTCGCCTGTCACACAGTTTCCATAATAGGGGGTGATCCCATCAACATAAAGCTCTGAGGATAAAACTAATTGTTAATACTACGCAGAAGTACATCGGAGGCCTGTAATGGGGGCAGGAGAGAAAGTGCCTGTCAATGTTATTCACAAAAGAATTTAAAGTGAATTTCAGATGTAAGGTCACAATAGCCAAAATGGAAACATTATCTAAGTCTGCTATGCTTTCACTAGAGTTACTGTGGCCTTGAAGTTGAAATTAACTTTGATTTCACACTTTAGTGAACAACCCTGTAAATATCTTAGACATGCAGAGATCTCAGTCTTGCTGCACAGGTCATATCTCTGGAGGTTGCAGAGATAGATGATGGGTGGGTTTCTCAATTTCCCAGTGAGCTCAAGGATAGCTACATCATCCGTTTTATTTATTTTATTTTTTATTCCATCACCACTCATGCCTTTATATAGGTTTTTTCTGGGCCTCGATGCCATCTGCGACGTGGTGTGGGGCATTAGTGACATTACTCCTGGTCGAAGCTACGATGCAAACCGTCATGTGAAGCCATAGTTAAAGATATGGTCATGGAACAGATCCCAGTGAAGTTGCTGACATGGACGTGTCACAGAGGGGGCGTGCCCAGTATACTCTTCCTATTTAAAGCCATTTTCATCACAGAAATACCACTCAGATCTTCCTGTTCCTCTTCTGACTGTGATCCAGCTATTTGACTGGAATTTTACTACATTTTTTAATTTCTCCTGTCTATTAATAAAGATTATCGCCCATGCTGACACTCAGCTATCTGGTTGCCCTGTCAACCTCTCAGGCCTGCAAGTTAGTGGTGTTACTGCAAGGGTGTGCTTAGCTTGTATTACTTGACAATTGTAAAGGTTTCATCTGCTCCCTCCCAGAAAATTATTAAAGGGTTTCCCCCAGCACCATGACCACCAGTGATTTGAAGTGGTCATGGTGCCTGGAGTCTGTATGTGCAGTGCAGTGAAATTCTGCACATACAGTTATACCCTCTGCTGCCTGGAGGTGTAACTCCACCTCCAGCAGCATCACAGGGGTGTCATTGGCCAGCCTATAACTAGAGGTTTGGGCTGGCTAATGTCAATTTTGTGCAATTTTCATTTCACAGAACTGCATTCATTGGCTGAGAGCAGTCAGCTGATTTTCTCAACCAATTAATGGCGATGGCTCAGAATCACATCACCAGAGGACCAGGAAGCCTTAGAGTCTGGCAGGAACCCAGTTAAGGGGGAAGACCATTACTAAGCGGGCTGTAGTGGCTATAATGATTATAGTATAATGATTAAATATATTGGCAATATATTTTTGTTTATCTCCAGTAACTGCATTATATTTGCAACATCAGAACAGTTGTGATGTAGAATTATTAAAAATCTTTATTGAACCTGTATTGAATTATTGCACTAACTCCATTTTAACCCCATACTGACACAAATCCTCCATTTTGTCCTCATAACCTGACTTCTCCATTTTAAAACTACATTACATGACAGAATTTCCCAGCACATCTAACACAATGGACAAATACTGTATTTTCTATAAAGACATGACTAACTCAGGGACTGCTGAATTTCCCCTAACTCGCAACATAGTATAAATTGAAGGCCATGAGAACACTGTAGTAATGAAATGTTCTATTCATAAGAGACCTTGCACCTGACCACAAGACCTGACATCACTGACCGTGTAAAATGACGCTCAAGCCCCTCTTTCCACCGAGTAAACCTCATGCTAAGGGAAATGGCGCTTGAGCCCCTTGTCCCCACCCGTGTCCAAACAATACCACCTCTCGGTGGGTGGACACTTAGCTAACCACTTAGTTTTTGAGCCAATTAATTATATTGATAGGTGGACACTAACCCAGACACTTAACAATTAATCCAATTAATGATGTTTATTTACTGATATCTTGATAATCAATGATGACGCAAAATGCCTCTTAAAAGGGCCTGCGAGCCGTTCTTGCTTCACTTGCCAATAAATTTCCTCTTGCCAATAAGTTATTTTAACCTGAACTCCGTGTGTCAGACTGAATTACTTCAGCGTATATACGCAACTCAATTTTCTTTAATTTGGACAGGAACAGATAGACATTTAAAAATTTTGGTTTACTGCTAAAAAGTACCATAACAACTTTGGCGCCCAACGTGGGGCCCCGGGCTATGTCTGGCCGGTGAGCCGTCCTAAGGAAGACGCTGTTGGACGGAGGAATCCGGGGGGAAGGAAAGGAGATTGATCACCTCCAGGTACACGGTAGAGACTTCTGCAGAGCCACCGGTATGTTCCGGCCCCTTTGATTGACCCGTCCACGTGTCTGTGACTGCTTCCCGGGAGGACATCAAAGACAGGTAATATCTTGCCCGGGGTCTCGTTACTCACTTGTTTACCTGCATTTAGTCTATCTGTTGCCTGGGTGTGTTTGAATTGTTTGCCTGTTTCCCTTTTTTTGGGATAAAGGGGGGGTGGACCTGCGGGGGTTTTGCCTGGGGTCCTTTGTTTGCCTGTTTTCCCCTTTTAGGGATAAAGGGGGGTGGACCTGCGGGGGTTTTGCCTGGGGTCCTCTGTTCGCCTGTTTGCTTGTTTACCCCTTTTGGATTAAAGGGGGGGGTGGACCCGGGGGATTTGCCTGGAGTCCTGTTGCCTGTTTACTCCTTTTAGGAGCCACGTGGCTGTGGCTGTAGGGAAAAAGGGGGGTTGACCTGTGGAAGTTTTCCTGGGGGTCTTCTTTGCCTGTTTACCTCTTTTAGGAGCCTCGTGGCTGTGGCTGTATGGAAAAAGAGGGGTGTTGGATCTGTGGAGATTGTGTAGACTCATAGTTTCCTGGGGATCCTTCTGGTGTCACTTTGATAGCCTAGCTAGCTCCATTGTGCACGTAACTCTGCTTGCAGAGAGGTGGTACCCTCCAGCTTTGAGCGCTGAGCTCGAGTCATTCCAATTATTTGTGGTGCGTGGATTCGGGCAGGCATTGCTGTCTTCATCACCACGGGGTAGTGGGACTTATGAGTGGGTTTCATAGGGGCACTACGAGTGTGAGGATAGAGGTGGCCACTCTTAGTGGACTGCTGTAACGAGGGAGGCTTACGGATCTCGGACCGGTGTCAGTTGTTTTCCGTGGCCGTTGGTAGTGAGACTTGAGGAAGTCGTTCTCCGAGCGGGGACACTACGAGGTTGAGGGAGGTGACTTAGGTCACACGAGTAAAGGAAAGGATTACTGTTGATTTTATTTGAACTGTGATGCATGCACTATATTTCAATTGTATTGTTGTCTTGTTTGTTTAATCAGGAGTCATTCAAACTCCTGTGTCTGTCTCTAAGGATTTCTCCTTACATTTTTACCTTCTCTACACTTCCTATATTATTACTCTATCCACTCCTATTTCTCTTGATAGAGAAGTGATTGGTCACACACTTCTCACCTCGCTCCAATCCGTGTCTACCACCCCGGGTAGGCGGATTCAGTGACTAGTCTACGTTTTGGGAAGACGCACTTGAGGGGGACCCACCCTTCCTCGAGTGGCAGTCGAGCATTGTAGACGTTCTTGTTCCTTTTTCCTTTTCTTTCCCTATATCTAGGACGCTGGTGTAGGGGGAGGGGGAATATGGGGCAGGAATTGAGTAAGCCCGGTAGGGGCTGGCTCCAGGGGCGGACTGAGCACTCGGGCAAATCGGTCATGGACCGAGGGCCAGAGGCTCTAGGGGGCCCGCCCGCCTGCCTGCCATGCAGTAAAGTAATAGCTGGGCTGGGGAGTTAAACAATCTCCCCAGCCTGCATGCAGTCAGTCAGGGGCCCGCACGGCACTCCGCGGGCCCCTGTTACAAAATACATTTCCCCCATGTTCGGGCAGGCACAGTAAGAGACAGCTAAAGGGCCCTCCTAAAGACCCACTATGCTGTCTCTCACTGTGCCTGAGCAGAGCAGGAGAGCTGTCTGTAGTGCTGATCAGGCAGCTCCGTGCGGCTCCTGATAGAGGAAATGACATCATGTGTCAAAAGGTCAGGGAGCCGTGCGGAGCTGCCTGATCTGTGTTAGAGGCAGCACTTCAGTGAGAGACAGCATGCTCCAGTGCTGCTGGGAGAAGGATTAACCCCTCTGGCCAAAGGTAAGGCTCCTCTTCATCCCGCAGCTCCTCTTCCTTCTACCCCCTACTGCCCCTACCCCTACAGCCCCTCTACCCTCTGCTGCCCCTACCCCTACAGCCCCTCTACCCTCTGCTGCCCCTTTGCCCCCTACTCCCTGCTGCCCCTCTACCCCCAGTAGACCCTCTGCTGCTTCTCACCCCATACTACCCCTCTACCCCCTGCCGCCTCCCACCCCTCTGCCTCCCTACTGCCCCTCTACCCCCAGTAGACCCTATGCTGTCCCCCTGCTGCTCCTCACCCCATACTGCCCCTCTACCCCCTACTGCCCCCCACCCCTCTACCTCCTGTTGCCTCCCTACTGCCTCTCTACCCCCAGTAGACCCTCTGCTGCCCCCCACCCCTCTACCCCCTGCTGCCTCCCTACTGCCCCTCTACCCCCAGTAGACCCTCTGCTGTCCCCATGCTGTTGCTCCTCACCCCATACTGCCCCTCTACCCTCTGCTGCCCCCTAACCCTCTACCTCCTACTGCCCCTCTACCCCCTGCTACTCCTCTACCCCCAGCAGCCCACTACATCCCCTATACCCTTCACAGCCCCTGCCCCTACAGCCCCTATACCCTCTACTGCCCCTTTGCCCCATACTCCCTGCTGTCCCTCTAGCTCCTGCTGGCCCCCCTATCCCCTGCTGCCCCTCTACCCCCTGCTACTCATCTACCCCAGCAGCCCCTTTGCACCCTGCTGCCCCTCCACCTCATGCTGGCCCCCCTGCCCCCTGCTGCCCCTCTACCTTATACTGGCACCCCTACTCCCTGCTACCCCTCTACCCCCTGCTGCCCCTTTGCCTACTACTCCCTGCTGGCCCCCTTACCTCCTACTCCCTGCTGGCTGCCCCCTACTCCCTGCTGCCCCTTACCCCCTGCTGGCACCCCCCTGCCCCCTGCTGGCACCCCCTACCCCCTGCTGTCCCCTCTACCTCCTTCTGCCCCTCTTCCCACTTACTCCCTGCTGCCCCTCTACTCCCTGCTGCCCCTCTACTCCCCGCTGCCCCTCAACCCCCTGCTGCTCCTCAACCCCCAGCAGCTCTTCTACCTACTACAACCCCTATACCCACCCCAGCCCCTACCCCTTACAGCCCCTCTACCTTCTGCTGCCCCAGCAGACCCCCTGTCGACCCTCTAGCCCCAGAAGACCCCCCGCTGTCTTTCTACTCCCTGCTGCCCCTTTAGCCCCAGCACACCCCCTACTCCCTGCTGCCCCCCATACTCCCTGGTACTCCTCTACCCCCAGCAGCCCTTACCCCTGCAGCCTTTCTACCTACTACAAGCCCTATACCCACCACAGCCCCTATCCTTTACAGCCCCTCTACCACCCCAGCAGACCCCCTGCTGACCCTCTAGCCCCAGCAGACCCCCCCCCCCCCGCTGTCCCCCTACCCCCTGCTGCCCCTCTAGCCCCAGCAAACCCCCTGCGACCCCCTACTCCCTGCTGGCCCCCTTACACCCTGCTGCCCCTTTGCCCCCTACTTCCTGCTGGCCCCCCTACCTCCTGCTGGCCCCTCTGCCCCCTACTATCTGCTGGCCCCTCTGCCCCTTTGCCCCCCACCTCCTGCTGGCCTCCCTACCCCCTTCTGCCCATCTACCCACTTACTCCCTGCTGGCCCCCTACTCCCTGCTGCCCCCCTACACCCTGCTACTCCTCTACCCCCAGCAGCCCTTACCCCTGCGGCCCTTCTACCTACTACAACCCCTATACCCACCACAGCCCCTCTACCCTCTGCTGCACCAGCAGACCCCCTGCCGACCCTCTAGCCCCAGCAAACCCCCTGCTGCTCTCCTACACCATGCTGCCCCTCTACTGCCCTGCTGCCCCCCTACTCCCTTCTTCCCCCTGCTCCCTACTCCCTACTCTACAGACCCTGTACCCCATGCAGTCCCTATACCCACTACAGCCCCTTTACCGCATGCACAAACCGAATGCCTATATATTCCTTACAGCCCTTATCCATTATTATATTATTTATATAGCGCCATCAGATTCCGTAGCGCTGTACAATACCCCACTACACCTCCTATAGTCCCTATACCCACTACAGCCCCTATATCCCATAAAACCACCAGAACCCCTGCAGCCTCTACACCCACTGCAGCTGATATACCAACTACAGCCCCTAAACACCTGCATCCACTACAACCCTATATCCATGAAAGCTCCCATGCCCATTACTGCCCTTTTCCCTGCACCCACTACTGCCTTTATTGTTGTCTGCACTTACTACAGCCCCTATCCCCCTGAAACAACCACAGTCCCTATGCCTCCCCTGCAACTACCACAGTCCCTATCACTACCCTGCACCCACTGTAGCTTCTATTACCCCTTGTCCCCACTATAGCTTCTATTACCCCCTGCCCCCTATATAGTCACTATTTCGCCTTACCCCCACTATAGCCCCTATTATTCGCTGCCCCCACTATAGCCTCTATACCCAATACAGCCTCTGCCCCCATTACAGCCCCTATAACCACTACAGTTTCTATGCCCCAGCACCCACTTCAGCCTTTATTCCCCTGCCCCCACGGCAGCCCCATGTCCCCTACACCCACTACAACACCCCACAGTTTTTATCTACTTAAAGGGAAACTATAGTGCCAGGAAACATTTTTTATTTTTCCCTAGCACTATAGCTTCCTAAAGTGTCCCCCTCTTTTACAGGGTTAAGGGACCTGGGACACTGTACCTAGACCACTTCAATGAGCGGAAGTGGTCTGGGTGCCTATAGTGTCCCTTCATAGATACTCTGTATTTCGTGTTAGGATATGAGGATTCAAAGGCATACATATATTCACTTACAGTAAAGATACACAGAAACATACATTCACTTCACATGCACATACAATCAAATATATTTTGAATCCTAATATCCCAATACGACTTACAGTAAGTATACACAGAAACATACATTCACTTTACATGCACATACAATCAAATATATTTTGAATCCTAATACTGATACCGGAGAAACTGACGGAAGCCAAGCACAGAGAGATGGACACAGGTTTCTTCAGGAAGGAAGAGATTCTTTATTGGATCACCGATCGGGACTCAGAGGGACTAGCGTCACCAAAATACAGCAAAGTCTGAGTACTGAATACATAGAGTACATTCCTTATATAGCACTGTAGCTCCTCCCACAATTAACTACACCCACACATACCCTTAACCTATTTAATAAATAGAGTCTAAACTCATCCATCCGGTCTAACCACGTGGCTCATCTGATACAAAGGAGAGGGACGCGTAATTCCAGTTCTTACATTCCTGCACCTGGTCAGTACAGTGATAACAGTATCTTAGCTACGTGTAATTAACTAACTGATACTACAAACACATATACATACATATGCCTTGTGGCAATCTTAGCCTGCTAAACTTGTATTTTACTGGAATTACATCACATTCCCCCCTTTGATGCCTCTGATATTTCACAATTACTTGAGGCATCACTTAACCTTGGTTTGCATATACCTCAGGTTACCATGAACCAGACCAGACTTATCTTATGATGTGAATCTTTTAACACTCATCTTCCTGCATTGGTTCTCCTTGATCTAGAGCCTTATACTTATATATCGCCATTATCTGTGCAGCAGCCTTCCTCTCTGCTATACTTCCTATCAGGCTTTGCACAGACCTAACTACTAAGGGTATAAGACACGGTAGGAGTAGACACAACAGTAAAATCAGTAGGACTCCACCTACCACTGCCTTAAGCCCTCCAAACCACTCATACCAGCTACCAAACCAACTACTTGGATTGTACCCTTTCCATACCTGAGTAGGCACATGCACTAGTTTAACCATATGGCTAGTAAGCTCAGCTATTGCTTGCCCTTCGTCATCTATTTGAAGACAGCAATTGCTCAGGTTAAACTTCCCACATACACCTCCCTCTACTGCCAAAAGGTAATCCAAGGCTAATCTATTTTGGTACACTGCTGTCCTCATCCTGGTATTATGCTTCGCTAGAAGATTGAGTGCTTGTGAGGTCTCATTAGTAATAATCTCAACCACCGCCTGTAATCTTATAATACGGTTGAGCATATAAATTGGGGTTCTATAACCAAAGGTACCATCTTCTGCCCACGTGGCTGGCCCATAATAATCTATGATACGCTGGGGAGGCCATTCATTATCTTCCCAGGTACCTATCTCTAAGGGTCCCCTTTTCTTCCTATGATTCACATCATACACTTTAACACCTAAAGTCTCACCTGTTTCAATCGGTAACAAGAAGAAGGATGGTTTGAGCATACCCAACACACATGCCCCTTCCCAGTCCTGTGGCAACTCCGAATAGGCTTTCTTACCACAGATCCAGTACAAATTTGCTGGGGCTCTCCAGGTAGATGTGATGGATAAATCAAACCACACATCCTTTAAACTGGCATATCTAGCAAACGGGTTAGATGGTTCTGAGACATTTGAAGCCGACCACCAAGTTGTATTTTTAGTATCATCATCATAAGCTTTTTGCCCTAGACAAGTTAATTCTCCTACAGAAGTATTATACATTATTCCTTTCCTTGCTATGCAAACATAACCTATGATGGAGGTCTTTAATCTCCACTCAGATTTACCTCTAACACTCAAATGATAATCGGCTTGTGTAGATATTAGTTGGTCAACTGCCTCAGAACCGGACATTACCTCCTTTGCTTCCCAAGGCCATTGGTCTCCCATGTTAGTACCTCCACACACATAGCAGTTGGTAACATTAAGACTACCGGCAATACTCTCAGCTAGGTCAATGAACAGGTTTTTAGCGCTATGGGGGATTTTATTATCTATACTCATCTCTTCATAAAAGGAATGGTATACTTGATGAGTCTGGGAGGATACCGTATCAGTCTCTATCCCTATAAATAATATTGTCCCAGGATCTAAACCCGTCCCGTATATTTGAAACCCAAATAAATTTCCATACTTATCTAAGAACTTGTCGGGGTTATTAATAAGTATATGGACTGGGTTGCATTCCATAGACTTACAATATGGGCTAGTCGGCAACTTAGTCACTATCATGTCTTTATCTACTGTCTGTCCCCAAGTCGCCCACCCCACACAAGACCAATATGGACAAAAGTTATAGTCTTTATTTGGGCATCTAGGACTCACATATTTATTTTTGCTACTGGGACAAATGTATTTATCGTTAGACCCATACGTCCTCTCCCATCTAAGATCCCCACATACATTCCACGGCTTTCTACCACTTGATATCGCCTTACATGCATCAAATAGCAGAACACCCGAAGAATATACGGATTCTAACACCGTCTTATTAATTAGGGTCCCCTGAGGATCTCCATTCCTGAGAGTCAACCAAATTGTACGAGGTTGATACTCTGGACTGAAGCACTTAGGTTCTCCTACTCCTAAATGGCACACACTATAGTCTATATTTAGGTATCTACATCTTGATACCTCTCCTTTACATTCGTATTGTGAATGCCAAATTAGGGTTTGGGAAATATGGTTACCTGTTCTCGTAGTCTTAATGCATACCTCACAGCTAGGAGTGTCGGTACCTCTACCTTCCTGAATATAAAAACACATATAAATAAACACAATCAAAAGCACATCTTTCGCCGTCATCCTCAGTCTTCGTCCGTGCGATGGAACCTCAGCTTCCAGGATGTGAGGGCTGCAGGGAATGGAGTTCTGCTCGTCTTCACAGGTGTCCCTTCGAGACTTTCCTGGCTTATACACTATGTGTTGGTAAGCGGACAGGCTTTATTATGGCCTTCTCACTCACACCTGTAACAATAAAATTTGTAATCCACAATAATTCCTCGTTACTCCGACTGAGTAGTGCGTTTCAACCGGATCTTGCAGGGATTCTCTGGATCTGCTGTAATTTGCCAAGAATCGACTGCTGCTGGTTTAACCCTGGAGTGATGTATCCACGGAGTTACTTCGGCTACTTTTATCGCTGTAGGGGTAGACAAAAGAACAACATAAGGACCTCTCCACTTGGGCCCTAACGGTACATTATTCCACTCTTTAATCCACACTTGGTCTCCTGGATGATAACTATGAACAGGGGGATAAATATTCACAGGTAATCTATCTTGTACCCATTTCTGTACCTCCTCCATAGTCTTACCCAACTCTACAACCTGCTGCCGGGTAATTCCTTCTCCCAACTGACTCAAGTCCCCCCTTAAGTTACCAAGTACGGGAGGTGGTCGCCCATACATGATTTCAAAAGGAGAGAGGCCCATCCTTCTGGTAGGGGTACTGCGGATTCGCAATAAAGCTATGGGTAAGAGAACGTTCCACTTAAGTTGGGTTTCCTGACACATTTTAGCCAACTGGTTCTTTATAGTTCTATTCATTCTCTCTACCTTACCAGAACTCTGGGGTCTATATGCAGTATGAAGCCTCCACTTTATACCAAGCATATGAGTCAGTTGTTGTAGGCACTGATGAACAAAAGCTGGACCATTGTCCGATCCTATAGAACAGGGTAGTCCATATCGGGGTATTATTTCTCGTAGCAGGAATCTTACAACTTCTCCTGCTTTCTCTGTACGAGTAGGACATGCTTCTACCCAGCCTGAATAGGTGCACACAATTACCAACAGGTAACGATGTCCACCCGATTTAGGCATTACTGTAAAGTCTATTTGTAGATCGGACATGGGGAGTCCCCCCATAAACTGGACTCCTGGTGGCTTTACTGGTCCTTGTCTTGCATTATTCTTAGCACACGTTACACATCTGCGTACAATGGCCTGAGTCAAGTTGGACAATCTTGGTATGTAGAAATGTTTCCTGAGAGATTCTTCAGTACTGTCTCTCCCAGAATGTGTCCCGTTGTGATAATTTTGGACAATTTCTACCGCTAGTGATGCTGGTATGACTATTCTTCCATCTTCTAGCTGATACCACTTGTTCTCCAAATACTTTCCCGGTTCAGTCTTTAACCACTCCTCTTCTTGAGCTGTATAAACTGGAGTCCATTGGGACAGTGGAGTTGGTATAAGAGCAGCTATATGCCCCACATACTCCTGTCTTCCTGATTCAGCAGCACGCTTAGCTGCACTATCTGCCATCCGATTTCCCTTGGTTACATCACCATCTCCTCTCAGATGCGCTCGACAATGTATGATACCGACTTCTTTCGGCTCCCACACTGCTTCCAATAGTTGTAGGATTTCAGCTGCGTACTTGATTTCTTTGCCTTCTGAATTCAGTAGTCCTCTTTCTTTATACAAAGCTCCGTGGGCATGAGTGGTTAAAAACGCATACTTAGAGTCCGTATAGATATTTACTCTTAAACCTTCAGCCAATTGTAACGCTCGTGTTAGTGCTATTAATTCTGCCTTTTGTGCTGATGTTCCTTTCGCCAGTGGCCGAGCTTCTATCACCTTGTCTATTGTTGTCACTGCATATCCTGCATAGCGGATCCCTTCTTTCACATAACTACTGCCGTCGGTGTAATATTGAACATCGGGGTTCTGGATGGGAAAATCACGAAGATCTGGTCTACTTGAAAATACTTCATCCATTACTTCCAAACAATCATGTTGACTTTCAGTAGGTTGCGGCAAAAGGGTAGCTGGATTTAAGGTGTTTACAGTCTCTAAATGCACTCTTGGGTTTTCACACAACATTGCTTGATACTTGGTCATACGGCTGTTACTAAACCAATGATTTCCTTTGTAATCCAACAACGTCTGTACTGCATGTGGGACTCGTACATAAAGTTCTTGACCCAGAGTGAGTTTATCGGCTTCAGCTACTAGCAGGGCGGCTGCAGCTACGGCTCTTAGACAAGGTGGAAGTCCGCTGGCCACTGCATCCAGTTGCTTAGACATGTAGGCAACAGGTCTTTGCCATGATCCCAAGTACTGTGTCAATACTCCCACAGCCATTCTTCTTTGCTCGTGTACATATAAGTAGAATGGTCGTGTGTGATCAGGTAGACCTAATGCTGGGGCACTCATCAAAGCCTTCTTCACATCTTCAAATGCCGTTTGCTGTTCTTGGGTCCATAAGAAGGGGTCGTGCTCTGTACCTTTGATGGCTGCGTACAGAGGTTTTGCCAGTATCGCATAGCTGGGAATCCATATCCTACAGAAGCCTGCTGCCCCCAAGAATTCTCGCACTTGTCTTCTATTCTTGGGTATTGGTATTTGGCAGACAGCTTCTTTTCTCTCTGGCCCCATAATCCTTTGACCTTCAGAGATATGGAATCCCAGATACTTGACAGTTGGCAAACACAACTGAGCCTTCTTCCTGGACACCTTGTATCCTGCCTTCCAGAGAATATGTAGTAGATCGTGCGTTGCTTGCTGACATTTTTCTTTTGTAACTGCTGCTATCAACAAGTCATCTACATATTGTAACAATACACATTCTCCTGGGATAGACTCGAAATCCAGTAGATCTTGACTTAGAGCTGAACCAAATAGGGTAGGTGAATTTTTAAACCCTTGGGGCAGTCTTGTCCAAGTCATTTGGCGTTTTGAGCCCGTTACAGCGTTCTCCCATTGGAAAGCGAAAATACATTGGCTTTCTGCGGCAATTCGGAGGCAAAAGAAGGCATCTTTGAGATCTAAGACTGTGAAGTAAGTAGCCCCGCCCGGAATTAAAGCAAGCAGGTTATATGGATTGGGTACAACTGGATGTATGCTAACAACCGCATCATTGACTGCTCTTAAGTCCTGTACAGGTCGATACTCATCTGTACCGGGCTTTTGAACAGGCAGCAATGGGGTGTTCCAGGGGGAAGTACAGAATTTTAGGATACCATACCGTATGAACTTATCCAGATAGGATTGGATGTTCTTCTTAGCCTTCTGCGGAATGTGATATTGTCTTAGGCTCACTGGATAAACCCCATGTTTCAGTTCAATTTTTATTGGTGGAATATTGCGGGCCAGTCCTGGTGGGTTGTTCTCTGCCCAAACTCCTGGTATGTTAAACAATGTCTCATCACTCCTAGGGTTTTGGCTAGTCAACACTGTATAAAGTCGCCACTCTTCTTCCTTTGGTACGGATAAAGTCATAATACCTGAAGGTCCATTAAACTTTAAGGATGTTGTTCCATTTGGTAGGAACGTAATCTGCGCTTGTAATTTTGATAGCATATCACGTCCCAGCAATTGGACTGGACATTCAGGCATATAAAGGAATTGGTGTTTTACTACGTGGCCTCCCAATGTACAGAGTCGACTTTTAAGAACCGGTTTTTCAGCACTTCTTCCAGTTGCTCCTATCACAGTAATAGTCCTTCCAGATGGAGGAGCAACTAGATTAGTCACCACTGAATGTTCAGCACCAGTGTCGATCATGAACGCACTCCTTTTCCCCCCTATTGATACATCGACCATAGGCTCCGCTCGACCAAGGGGGATGGAGCCCGGTCGGTATCAATAGTCCTCCATGACAGTGTCAGCCAATCCTACAAAGTCCCTACCTTCTCTATCGCGGGACCTTTGCGCTGCTGGAATATACCTGTCTTCCCTAACACTTCCTCTGTTCCCATTACTCCCTCTATAACCATTACTCCCTCCGGGGCCTCCTCTACCTCTCGCTCTACCTCTAAAGTTTCCGTAGCCTGCCCTGGGTTGGTCTCTCTCGTACTGCTCTCTTTGCGGACATTCGTTCCTCCAATGCCCTTCTTCCTTGCAATACGCGCATTGATCCCTACTCAAAGGCTCCCTACTCCATCTATTATTGCCTCTATCTGGGCCCCGTTTATCTACGCCTGCGATCGCTACCGCTAGCATATCAGCCTTTTTACGCATCTTGCGCTCTTCCTCTTTCTTACTTTCTGTATCCCTGTTCATATAGACCTTATTTGCTACCTCCATTAGTTGGGTGATGGACATACCTGCAAACCCTTCTAACTTTTGTAGCTTGCGCTTAATATCTCCGTATGCTTGGCTGACAAAGGCGGAGTTAACCATTCGGGAATTGTCTGCGTCTTCCGGATTAAAGGGGGTATACAAGCGGTATGCCTCCAATAATCGGTCATAAAAGACACTGGGCGCTTCATCGCTTTTCTGGATCACCTCAACTGTCTTCGACATGTTAATGGCTTTCTTTCCTCCGGCTTTCATGCCAGCAATTATAGCGTCTCTATAGGCTCTGAGTTGAACCATATCAGCACCATTTACGTTCCAATCGGGATCGGTGTTGGGATAGTGTGTCGCGGCCCATGCTGCTGGATTGGCTTGGTTCAAAGCACGGGCTCTATCCTCTAATGCTTTAATGGCTGCTTGATTTATTCTTGTCCTTTCCTCATTGTTAAATAAAGTCATTAGTAACTGCTGGCAATCAGCCCATGTCGGATTATGCGTCTGTACTATTGAGGTGAACAGATCAGTCATAGCTTGTGGTTTCTCAGTATACGAGGAATTATGGGTCTTCCAGTTTAAAAGATCGGTTGTGGTAAATGGGACATATACGAAGACTGGGTCAGCGTGTGCCATTTGACCTGCGGCATCGATATAAGCTGACCCGGGATTCAGACGAAGAGGCATCTGATAGTGCTTTAATTGTTGGGCACCAGTCAACTGTCGGGTTTGGATGGGGCTACGTAGACAGGCGTCAGTCATGGGTTCCGGTCGGGGAGAGATAGGGTATGGGGATGTGGGAGGTCGGTTTTGGGAAAAGGTCGTAAATAAAACACTTCGGGTCGAGCTAGATGAAGCTTGACCGGAAGTCTGAAGTGGCGCCAAATCAGGATATTCGTTTCTAATGGGGGTGGGTTCTGGTTCCGGAAGGGGAGATTTAGTACGAGGGGGGGTGGATCCTGTACTGGAGGAGGAAGCGGAAGTGGATGAGGGTAATGAGGGGAGGGGTGC
Organism: Pelobates fuscus; assembly: GCF_036172605.1. NCBI lineage: Eukaryota > Metazoa > Chordata > Amphibia > Anura > Pelobatidae > Pelobates > Pelobates fuscus. The sequence continues at coordinate 258,308,720 of NC_086322.1, forward strand.
AGGACTTCCTGCGTTTGCGTCACTTCTTCTTAACGGAAAGTAAGGGGGCGGCAAAGGGATCTCGGACTCAGGGGGCGTGTCCAAAATGGGCCTAACACCAGTCCTAGTGGACGAGCAAGTCCTAGCTACCATGAGGCGACACTGCTCCTCGTGGCATGTCTGGAGCCATTTTGGCGAGTCATTTACGGCCTGTCTCCAACAGTCAATATAAGGAAACTGGCCGTAAAGTTCAGGCCTACCCGATACAGCCACGTGTAAGCGCTGTACCAGAGTTGGATCCAAACTGCCACGTGGCGGCCATGCCGCAACCAAAGTAGGCCACTCCCTAGTACACAAAGTGACCAAACGTACAGGAGACATCTTTACCCCAAAATCACAAACTTTGAATCCCTTTTTAAAATTCTTAACCATACATCCTAAGGGATCCGGAATCGTTGACTGCGACGCACCCATACTTAACAATGGAACGTCGTCGACAACGAATACTATACACGCGTACTATTCAACAGTCACACCCGTTTCCTCTGGCAACAGCACCACGTGGTACGGTTACCAAGTGAAACGTACACAATAACAATAAACACTCAGGGAATTCCCGTACACACACAGCTGTTACACCAGTCACTATATAATCAATATTATGCCCTTTGGCGTAACTATACAGTCACCCACGCTATAATTCTCTATATACGAATTACCCGTCTATAACACACCCCAGTAACATCGTCTTTTACAAATAGCGGTTACAGTACGGTTAGCATAGGTCAAAGCACAAGTTAAGGTCACAATACAATTATTAGTGGTTATGGTGTTAAACATGCAATGGACGACAATGATTAGTACTTATTATACAATGTCAGTAAATATACAGGGTTATGGTACCGTGCACTATAATACAGCAACACACTATTAACACTCTCGCTAGACGGCTGAGCTCGCGCTATCTAACAAGATATACACTTTACTAAACAATCGTTAACACATTTACAATTCCCAACTAAACTATTGGCCAGTACCTTGAATGGACTACCTAAAACTATATACACCCGTTTTGGTTAGCCACACTGCCCAATCACCACATATATAGCGAGCTAGAGAACCGAATTTACACAGGCGCCTCTTAGTCGCACTATCAAAAGTCTAGTGGGTTCCAAATTTACACGCCTTCCCACTTAGCCCAGATAGGATGAGAACTAGCGAACCGAATTTACACAGGCGCCGCTTAGTCTCCCGGTCCCTCCGACCTAGCGAACGTAATATACACCCTAGAACGCTAGTCTAGACAAGACACCGGTGTCCGGCTAGGGCTATTTACACCAGGACCCCGCCTGACTAACCAAATCAAACGGTCTGACTAAAGAGCGTTCGATCGAGCGGTGCGCCTTCGCTCCTTCCCTCCGACAGAGGGGGCAGATACACAGATTCAAAACCCCTTTGGGCCTACCGCACAATCGGTATACCCCTAGTGGGTCCTGCCGTCTAAAACAGCAGTTGTCTTACCTCCTCGTTCCTGAACCTGAGTTCACACTCATCGACAGGGACACCCCAGCACTTCTCACGTAGAGGCCGATGATCTCCTGGACAACAGACCAGTGGCGCCGAGACGAAGGGAGGTCCACGCAGAAGTTCAGGGGTGCAGCCGTAGAGAACGTGGGCAAAGATAGACCGTCTCACGCCTCTGCCTCTCAGCTACCGTTGAACGATGAGCTTCCCGGCCAATGCACCAAATGATACCGGAGAAACTGACGGAAGCCAAGCACAGAGAGATGGACACAGGTTTCTTCAGGAAGGAAGAGATTCTTTATTGGATCACCGATCGGGACTCAGAGGGACTAGCGTCACCAAAATACAGCAAAGTCTGAGTACTGAATACATAGAGTACATTCCTTATATAGCACTGTAGCTCCTCCCACAATTAACTACACCCACACATACCCTTAACCTATTTAATAAATAGAGTCTAAACTCATCCATCCGGTCTAACCACGTGGCTCATCTGATACAAAGGAGAGGGACGCGTAATTCCAGTTCTTACATTCCTGCACCTGGTCAGTACAGTGATAACAGTATCTTAGCTACGTGTAATTAACTAACTGATACTACAAACACATATACATACATATGCCTTGTGGCAATCTTAGCCTGCTAAACTTGTATTTTACTGGAATTACATCACAATACCTCACACAAAGACATACATATATTCACTTACAGTGAATATACACAGAAACATACATTCACTTTACATGCAAATACAAGGTACATCTACAACAGTATATATATAATATATAAAAAATCTATCTATCTATCTATCTATCTATCTGGAGGGGGCCCAGGTCCTAATTTTGCCCGAGGGCCCAGGACTCTCTCAGTCCGCCCCTGGCTGGCTCGCATGTGATTTAGTTGAAGACAGAGAGGGAGAGGAAATGGTTAGAGGTGTTGAAAGAATTGCTAAAGTGTGTAAAATTGCTGTGCCTTCATGTGGTAGATTGCAGCCAGAAAGCTGGCGTAGATTACTGACAGAGAAGAAAGGCAAGCTCACAGATAACGATTTATTAAAGACTGCTGAAGCGTGGTACAGAGTAGCGAAGGCTATTCAGCAGGAAGGTTGGGTTGAGGAAGAAATAAATCACAAAGGTGTGAAATTGTTTGTGTATCATAATAACTGTGTTGCTGGGGTATTCCCTCAGCCAGCGCCCCAAAATGGCGCCCAGGGGATGTCTATCCCCAAGGTTCAGTCAGCAATAGGTGATAGCCAGCTGACTATGTTCCCCACTCCCAATCCTCCCGATGCCCATCCCATCACCTCCCCTGTCTGCCCGGTCCTGAATTCTGATGGATCTTTCTTTTCCCCTTCCCCGTCTCTAACATTCCCATCATCCTCATCCATCCCTACACTATCTTCTGTACCTAATCCTAACATTTCATCTGCCATTTCTTCTCTACACTCTCTCTCCGTTGATAACCCTACCCTCCCATCTGCATCCGCCCAGCTAACTACCCCCTCCTCCCTTGCTCCGGCTCCTCCTTCTACACCCACCCCTACCAATCCCTCTCCGTCCTCTCCCGTACCCGCCCCCACCCCGGCCCAATATCCCACCTCCTTCCCAAATCCCCACCCAACTCTCTTGCCCTCCCCAGCCTGGCCATACCCTTTCCCATATCCCATGGCCCTGCCCTATCCAAATTATCCATACCCCCTTCCCCAAGCCACTCCCCAGGTTCCGGTCATGCCCAGTACGGCACAGTCTGCCCCAGATGTGCCCACATCCAACATGGCCGCCACTTCTTCCCTTAACCCCAATGCAGCTTCCTTTCACGCCCCCAATATGGCGGCCCCCAGTCATCCAGCTCCCCTGATGCCGGTACTTCCCGGTGACTACTTATCCCAAGATTATGACCCACAAGCCACCCCCGCATCTGGGACTCCCTCCCATCCCCCGGTTCTGTCACCTCAAGCGGGCCCCTCACGTAGAAGGGCCCAGATCGTAGAAATAGAGGAGGAAGAGGATGACAGGGTATCCCAGGATTCATTGGAGGCTGCGGGAGCCTCAGCTCATCGTTCTATCGATGATCCTTTTGGACACAAGGGTCGGGGAGAACGGGCCCCTCCTAAATATGTTGCCTTTAACCCCACTCAAGCTAGTGCTTTAATGAAATCACTCCCTGACCCAGAAAAGCAGCCTATGCCTTTTTACCGAGGGATAGTTCAAATTCAAAAGACTTATTCCGCCGCATGGCGTGATTTACTGAGCATTTGTGCTATTAAAGCAGGGGATGCATATTGGCCCAGCATGGCCCGCCACCTCAGTACAGATCTGCTCTCCAGTGATGTTGATTACCCCTCCGGAGTAACCTTTTGCAACCAATTGAGAGAATGGGCTAAGGACAAACTTGCAGATCAGGCTGCTGGCCTTACTGATGTTATACAAGATGAAGGAGAATCAGTGGAAAGGTTTCATGCAAGACTGTATCAAATGTTTACAGATTTAGGGTTTGATCTTACTGATAAGATCCATTCACAAATGCTGTCTGGTGCATTTGTCCAAGGTGTTAAAGATTCCATACGCAAGGGAATCATTGCTGCACGCCCTGAATATAAGGTTGTTCCTCTGGATACTTTACTTTTAGTTGCTAGAGGTCTGGAATCTGCCCAGGCCCCCAGAAGGCCCAGTTCCGCTCCTCTTATGGTGTCCCGCACCACCCCTGTTCCCAAAGGCACCAAACCAGAGGATGGTTATTGCTTTAATTGCAAGGCTAAAGGACATTTTAAAAATGATTGCCCAGAACCTAAAAGAGAGCCAAGAAAGCCGTCCAAGCCTGCCCCGGCCCCTAAAGCCGAGACTACGGTTCCAATAGTTGAGGAACCTGATGATTAGGAAATTGGCAAGCCTGTGTCTGTAACCCCTGTCATGGCAGTGTCTACAGGGGATAAGGGGGGGCCACTTGCTACAGTGACTTTACCCATTGAGGGCCAACCAACCACATTTCTTGTTGACACAGGTGCAGCCCGAAGTGTTCTGCGAGAACAAGACCTGCCAGACCCATCTTTTCTGTCAAATATTGATGTCTCTTGTGTTGGAGTGGATGGCCAGCCAAGACACAGTCCTTTAACAACTCCACTACGAGTTGGCACTAGCCTGCTTGCTCGTTTTGTGGTATCCTCCACATGCCCAATTAACCTGTTAGGCGCTGATGTCCTCTCACGCCTGCAGGCATCTATCACCTTCACTCCAGATGGACAAGTAGAAATGTCTACACCTCTATCTGAATCAGACACCTCAGCCTTGTGCTCCCTACCTCTGATGCTGCATTTAGAAGGACCCCGTGGGGAAGCAGTTGAACCGAGGTCCAATTTCCCAGAGGTATTAAAAACCCAGGTGCCTGCTAAATTATGGTCCTCAGGCCCAGAGGACATAGGTCACCTAAATGTCCCACCTGTGGTGGTAAAGCTTATTCCAGGAGCTAAGTTACCAAGAAAACCACAATATCCTTTAAAACCAGCACAGGCTGCAGCCATTTCTATCCAAATCAAAGCACTCTTGGAGAAGGGTGCTCTAGTGCAATGTAAATCAGAATGTAATACTCCATTATTTCCTGTGAAGAAGAAAACTCCAAAAGGTGAGCCAGAGAAGTACAGGATGGTTCAGGATCTCTGTGCCGTCAATGAAGCAACTGTCCTGGACACCCCTCTTGTACCAAACCCTCACACTCTGCTCTCTGGAGTCCCACCATATGCAAAGTATTTCACAGTCATTGACCTGGCTAATGCCTTTTTCAGTGTTCCACTGGATCCATCCTGCCAATACCTGTTTGCTTTCACCCATGAAATGCAACAGTATACCTGGACTGTCATGCCCCAAGGGGCACAAAATTCTCCAAGTCAATTTGCAAGAGCCATGTGCACCATCCTTGACCCATGGCAAGCTGAACACCCAGAAGTTGTTCTGCTCCAGTATGTGGATGATTTACTGCTCTGTGGAGATGATATACCCACTACTGAAAAGTGTTCAATTAGTCTCCTTTGCTATTTGGCAGAACAAGGATGCAAAGCTTCACTCCTCAAGCTGCAGTTCTGCCAACCTTCAGTAATTTTCCTTGGTCATTGCCTATCTCAAGGTACCAGACACCTTACTCGGGACCGAGTAAGGGCAGTACTGGATATCCCACCTCCAAGGACTTCTAAATCTCTTCATGCCTTCTTAGGCCTCATTTCCTACTGCAGAGCATGGATCCCAGAAGCCTCTCTGCTTATGCAACCTCTCTATGATGCACTCAAGTCAGACCCATTCTGCCTGACCAATGAAGCTCTGGATAATTTCAAATCTCTTAAACGTGCCATAGCTTCTGCTCCTGCCTTGGGTCTACCAGACTATACCAAACCTTTCAAATTATTTGTCTCTGAAAGACAAGGCCATGCTACAGGAGTTCTTACCCAAACTAATGACTTAAGAGGCCGCCAGAGGCCTATTGGATATTTCTCATGTCAACTGGACATTGTGGCCAGAGGGACCCCTTCCTGCCTTAGGGCTGTTTTTGCTGCAAGAGAACTCATTGAAAGAACTGCAGACCTAGTCCTTGGCCACCCTCTGGTTGTTTTGGCCCCTCGTGACATCTCTGCCATTATCAACCAAGTCCAGCTCAAGCACGTGTCTCCAGCCAGACACCTGCGCCTACAATGTCATCTTCTTCTGCCTGACAACATTTCCATACAAAGATGTCAAGTTCTTAATCCATCCACTCTTCTTCCACTCCCTGAGGGGGGTATCTACTATGGATTTGTCACGGATGAAACCTACATCTACCTTCTCTGTGGATGTATCAAGAAAATAATGCATCCACATTTAACATTTTACGAAGACAAGACACCTCTCTGTGAAGGCCCGGATTATGCCTTCTGTACCATGTGGTACAAGCCAAACATTACTCCTGAACCTTGCTACGAAGATGAGCTTTACCACTGGATTGATGTGAAGCTCACTGCTCAAGATTTCTATTGTGACTCTGAAGGCAATAGCATGGTCCTGATCCAACTACCTCCAGAACTCAATTACCTGTACCGTCATTGGGATACTGCTATTCCACATATTCCCGTTACCAAGTTGAAAACAAGGTCATGGAATGATCTTGGGCCCATGGCAAAGTTATGGGCCACCATGGATGAAACACAGCTACAGGAAAATGGTATTGCCAAATACCCAACAACTGATCTTCTTGAAGCATGGCCACGCCATTTCCTGGAAAAGGAATTTCAAGATCTGGTCATAGTGAATGATTATGACCCAGAAACACCTCATGACTGTTTTGAACAGATGAAAATGGAGACAGTGCACTTACCAACTGTGCATGAGAATCCATTACCAGATCCAGATTTTACCCTGTTTGTGGACGGTTCAAGGTATGCTGATGAAGAAGGAAAATACCATACAGGGTATGCCGTAACCACAACAGATGAAGTTATCAAATCATCATCTTTACCGCCAGCAATGTCTGCGCAAGAAGCTGAATTACAAGCCCTGACTTCAGCATGCAAAATTTCCAAAGGAAAACGTGCCAACATCTATACAGATTCAAGATATGCTCTGGGTGTGGCACATGACTTCGGCCTCATTTGGAAGACAAGAGGATTTCTTACCACCGCCGGTACACCAGTCAAACACAGCTCTGCAATCAAGGAACTAATGGATGCCCTCCTACTCCCTGAAGAAGTGGCCGTTTTGAAAGTCAAGGCACATGGGAAGTTGGATACAGATGAAGCAAAGGGCAACCATTTGGCTGACCAGGCCGCTAAGCAAGCAGCCAGAGATTTGCAGGAAGTGCATGAAGAAGTGTCCGGACAAGAAGAAGAAGTTCCTATTTTTGCTCTGCAAACCCTTCCTACTGATTTAAGAATTTTGCGAGAACAGCAAGCTGCAATTACCCCTGAAGAAATCCAGAAATGGAAGAAGAAAGGAGCTATCCTAAAAGACGGAATATATTACAACAACTTTAAATTCTGCCTTCCAAAAAATTTATATCCAGCAGTTGTCCAATGGGCACATGGGCCTGCACACCTGTCAAAAGACTTAATGGCCGCCCTCATACAAAAGTATTATGAAGCACCTGGAATCACAACATTGATCAACAGCTTCTGCAGGGCCTGTGTCATTTGTGCAAAATGTAATCCAGGAAAACCAATTAAGGTGCCTTCAAAACACCTGGCAAAACCCATGTACCCATTCCAGAGAATTCAAATTGACCATATCCAAATGCCCAAGAGTGGGCCTCATGAATATGCACTAGTAATAGTGGACATGTTCTCAGGCTGGCCAGAAGCCTACCCAGTGGCCAATATCACTGCAAAAACAACCGCAAGACGCCTACTTACAGATATTGTATGTAGATTTGGACTTCCAGAAGTCATTGAAAGTGATCAGGGCCCAGCTTTTACAGCAACAGTGACTAAAGAAATTTGGACTGCTCTGGGGGTGACCCTAGCCTTTCACACCCCTTACCACCCACAAAGTAGTGGTAAAGTAGAGCGCATGAACGGCACTTTAAAAGCCAGAATGTTAAAAATGTCACAAGAAACAAAGATGCCCTGGCCAGAAAGCCTGTCAATAGCTTTATTCAGCGTTGGGCACACACCTAGAGGGAAGCCCTCATTATCCCCATATGAGATTCTATTTGGGACAGCACCCAGACTAGGTTGTTATTATCCACAACAGTTACAGCTTCAATCAGATGTTTTAGTAGACTATGTAACTGAACTTGCAAGTGCCTTAAACAAAATACATGCCCAAGTTTTCTCTTCAATTCCAGATCCCGATTTGGATACAGGTACCCACAACCTGCTTCCCGGAGATTGGGTTCTGGTTAAGAAATTTGTGCGGAAAAATACCCTGGAACCAAGATTTGACGGTCCATTCCAAGTTCTCCTGATCACCGCAACCTCCGTCAAATTGGCCGGCAGGCCACATTGGATCCACGCTTCCCACTGCAAGAAGTCTCCTGCCCCAGAGGAAGCAGATACCGCACAAGCATGTACCTCTGGTACATCATCTCCTTAATTAGTTCAATTAAGGCCCAGCAAGTAGCCATCACTAAAGATGTTAGTGGGTACACCTTCTGGTATAATTCATCATGTACCCACGTGGCTACTTATAACTTTGATTATTGTGACATCGTAGAATGCCCATTCCCTACATCACAAATTCAGAATATCTATAGAGATATCCCTCATGCAAAAGACCCATATGTTTGTGTAGTTGACAAACAATGGGGGCACAATTGTGACCATTGGGGGCCGGCGGGATGGAATGCCGGGCCTGCCTGGGGTTACAAACCAAAAAGTGCCTTATCTAAAGTAGATGATCATGGTAGATCCCTCCTCCAGAGAATGACTTTGAGAAAGCCTGGGGGGGGGGGGGGGGGGGTACACCAATGAAATTAATCCTTAATATTGAGCATCCAAGTCCAACAGATGCAGACCAATATGTAATGGGAATGTATTGGAAAAAGGGTTCCTACCACAAGTTAGGGCATTTCTACCTCAAAGATATGTGCAACTCTTCTGAGTGGCAAGGGGCCACCCATATGGTCCCTAACCCATTAAAACCACACATCCAGACCTTTCAAGACATGATGGCCATTGCTAACCCCACCTTTGAAGATACCATGGCCGCTGAAACAGGTTTTAATGATGTTAACCTATGGTTAGAATGGATGAAATATAATGCTAATAAGCATAACAAGACCGCATGCTATGTGTGTGGCGGAGCCCGGCCTCACCTGGGCACTGTGCCTTTAACCCTGCCAGTAGATATAGAAGAATGTGTTTTGAGTCTTTTTGCCTATCACTACGATTTCAACAGGTCCATATGTAAAGCATGGACAGTAGAGTATCCTCTTCTAACCAAGGATGTCAAACCCCCAGATGGTATTACAGTATATAAAGGTAATTACACTTGTTATGCTAATTATGATGGAATTGGTAAATTCTTGGGTAACTTCTCTAAGGGGTATTGTGCTACCTACAGAAATGTCTCCATGAACTTGTTGCAGTTTCATACTAGGTCATTAGGGGATATTTACTTGTTGTGTGGGGATTTACAGCTAAGATCCAGAATGGACAAAGAGTGGTGGGGGGAGTGTACTTTGGCTAAAGCCATTATGCCCATACACATTATCTCTGACACACACCTCAACACCCATGAGTCCAGTCACACTAAGGTTAAGCGCGAAGCCCCAGTGAAAGGAAGTTTTGATCCTCACGTTTATATTGATGCCGTTGGGGTGCCTAGGGGGGTGCCCAATGAATTTAAAGCAAGAGATGAAGTTGCTGCAGGATTTGAATCCCTTTTTACCATAGTTACCGCAAACAAGAATTTAAATTGGATAAATTACATTTATTATAACCAACAGCGTTTTGTTAATTATACCAGAGATGCCCTCCAGGGATTAGCCGAACAGTTGCAGGCCACATCCCAAATGGCCTTCCAGAATAGAATGGCCTTAGACATGATCCTAGCTGAAAAAGGAGGAGTATGTAAAATTTTGCCCGACACCATGACATGTTGTACCTACATCCCAGAAAACACAGGCCCTAATGGTAAAGTTACATTAGCCATAGAAAAATTAAATGAACTCTCTGAAGAGTTAAAAAGGAATTCTGAGATAAAAGATCCCTGGGAAAGATGGTTTGGTTGGATGACAGGATGGCAAAAGGCTTTAATGCATATTGGTATGGCAATACTAATTTTTCTCTTTATCTTTGCTCTTCTCTTTTGTTGTGTCCTCCCTTGTCTGAGGAAATCCCTCATGAAGACTGTTGACCAAGCGGCACCCACTTTCACACATCTCGAAGTTGATGACCAAGATTTCCAAGATCTCAACTCACCCTGTTTACCGCTGCAAACTATCCCTTTTGTTGATAAAGTGCGAGAATTCTAGGAAGGGACCAGCTTAGGGACAGCATCTGTCAGTGAATGGTAAAGACCCCGTGTGGAGAAGTGGTGGGCAAGCCACCATGGGCCACCCATGGGAGTGAAGTGATCGAGAGCCATACTGACGATGAGTTAGCCTATTAGGGTCGGATTTAGGGACAGACTTGCACTTTGCATTAACACCTAGCTAGCGGCCACGGGGTTTCTGTGCCTTTGGGCTAACACGTCTTCTGGTATTAACAAATAAAGTTTATCTCTTAGAATCTAACATTTCATAGGGGGGACTGATGTAGAATTATTAAAAATCTTTATTGAACCTGTATTGAATTATTGCACTAACTCCATTTTAACCCCATACTGACACAAATCCTCCATTTTGTCCTCATAACCTGACTTCTCCATTTTAAAACTACATTACATGACAGAATTTCCCAGCACATCTAACACAATGGACAAAGACTGTATTTTCTATAAAGACATGACTAACTCAGGGACTGCTGAATTTCCCCTAACTCGCAACATAGTATAAATTGAAGGCCATGAGAACACTGTAGTAATGAAATGTTCTATTCATAAGAGACCTTGCACCTGACCACAAGACCTGACATCACTGACCGTGTAAAATGACGCTCAAGCCCCCCTTTCCACCGAGTAAACCTCATGCTAAGGGAAATGGCGCTTGAGCCCCTTGTCCCCACCCGTGTTCAAACAATACCACCTCTTGGTGGGTGTACACTTAGCTAACCACTTAGTTTTTGAGCCAATTAATTATATTGATAGGTGGACACTAACCCAGACACTTAACAATTAATACAATTAATGATGTTTATTTACTGATATCTTGATAATCAATGATGACGCAAAATGCCTCTTAAAAGGGCCTGCGAGCCGTTCTTGCTTCACTTGCCAATAAATTTCCTCGAAGTTATTTTAACCTGAACTCCGTGTGTCAGACTGAATTACTTCAGCGTATATACGCAACTCAATTTTCTTTAATTTGGACAGGAACAGATAGACATTTAAACATTTTGGTTTACTGCTAAAAAGTACCATAACAGTTGCAAATAAGTGTTTGTTAACTTGTTAGAATTAAATAAGAGAAATAAAGGTAATCAAGGGCAAGGCTTAAAATTTCAACTCAAGTCAAGGCAAACCTAAAAGTTACATTCCACTGCAAGCCTGGAAAATCCTTGGAAAATTCACCCACCATGGGTGACTTTCTACTCGCAAATGTCTAGTGAGCCAGTGGAAATTTTGAGTCCTGCAAGGTCAATAATTATGGTATCATAAAATCCAGTCTTTCCAGAGTGATTGGTAGGTGTTTATGTTGGATGAACGAGGTTATTTCATACATTTAAATACCGGTGATAGTCAAAGGTCGTTTGTTTTATTCCATCTAGTTAGAATGAGAGATTTGGAGGCCATCACAAGGAAGGGTACAGGTCCCACCTTAGGGGTGTGCGAGCTGTGCGGCCGCACATGGCGCCATGCAGCAGGGGGCGCCATGTGGCCGACACAGCTCACACATGGCCGGCTGACAGCTGTGCAGGGGGAGCTAAAGCAGGTACCCGGTGGAGGATTTCACTATTCTCCACCAGGGTATATGAAAAAAAAAAAGCGAGGCAGCGGTGGCGGGGCTTACCGAGTGACAGGGCGGAGCTTACCGAGTGGTGGGGGTGGGGGCTTGCCGCACGGTGGAGGCGGGGGTTAATATGGCAGTGGAGGTGGGGCTAAAACCTACCAGAAGCCCCTGGTAATAACTGCTGCACAGGATGGGGGAAGCAGGAAGGAGTCCCTGCTTCCACAACAACTAGAATACAGGAACTGCACTGCCTCCATTCCTCCCTGCCAGCCCATAATGGTAAGTGTGTGTGTGTGTGTGTGTGACTGTCTGCCTGTGTGTGTGTGTGTGTGTCTGCCTGGGTGTGACTGTAGCTGTGTGTGACTGTCTGCCTTGGTGTGAGTGTAACTGTGTGTGTGTGTGTGTGTGTGACTGTCTGCCTGGGTGTGACTATAACCATGTGTGTGACTACCTGTGTGTGACTGTAACGTGTGACTCTAACCGTGTGTGTGACTGTAACTGTGCCCTTGTGTGTTTGTGTCTGCCTGGGTGTGACTGTAGCTGTGTGTGATTGTCTGCCTGGGTGTGAGTGTAACTGTGTGTGTGACTGTCTGCCTGGGTGTGACTGTAACCATGTGAGTCTGTCTCTGTGTGACTATAACCATGTGTGTGACTACCTGTGTGTGACTGTAATGTGTGACTCTAACCGTGTGTGTGACTGTGTGTGGCTGTCTGCCTATAACTGAGAGTGTGAGTGTCTGTCTCTGCCTGTGTGCGTGAGTGTCTACCTGTAATTGAGTGTGTGTGACTGTCTGAAAACTTTTATGAAAATTTTTCGCACAGGGCGCCTAATGGCCTAATGCTGGCCCTGGAAGGGTATACAGGTGGATTTTATTTTGTGATAGGGTAATCATGGTGAAACAAGGAGATTAAAGGCCATCGTATGATGGACTGTATCTTAAGTGGAAGGGCATTCCGCTATGATAAAATAATTGGACAGGACCACTACATAGGTTTATTTCACACCATGAGTAGGTTGTGGGCGTAGGGGAGTCTAAAGCATGTATGTGTGTATTCTCTTTGTTCTTTCATAAATTAGCTCCACACAAATATTTTGCTTTGCTCTCCCCTATTCCTACATACATACATTCATAATAAACTAACTTAATCTTCCCTTAATGGAACTTCTTTATCAATAATTTAGGATTTTTCAAAATCAAATTACTACACTGCAAACTAATGAAAATAACAACAACAACAGAAGAAAAAAAAGTTAGCTTGGTGATTCTTTTAGAAGACATAGCTATAACCCACTTGCACTCTACAAGCACCAATAAGCAGTGTAACAGCAGGGGCTGCAAAAACCCACGTGTGCACCACTGCAGCCATGGGCTGAGCCGAGCGCTATGACCTCTGGGTAGAAGCCGACGTCACTGAACAGTGACAGCAAAGATGGCGGCGCCCTTAGTGAGAGCTGCAAGAGCACCCATAGCAGGGCGGCTGCTGAGTACCTCCGGTAATATAAACGGGAGAGGAGGAAATATCGCTCACGGGACCTAGTAACTAGTACAGAATCACGATTAAAAACCTTATCTGAATCTTGAGGGAGTGGGGGGTTAATGACCAGAAGGAGCATTAAGGTTAGGGGTCAGTGAGGGAGGAGGTAATATGCATTTTATTGGGCTGGGGTTGCCCTCTCACAAAAAAAATACTAATATAGAGGATTTAGCATGGTTGGTAAGCAGGGAACGATCAGTAGAATTGGGATGGGGTGGGGGCTGTGGCTGACAGAGAACACCCATTGAATGAAGTTAAATTACAAATTATAGTATACACCAGGGGTCCTCAAACTCCGGCCTCCCAGATGTTGCTGAACTACAACTCCCATGATCCTCTGGCTATCTATGTAATTCAAAGAATCATGGGAGTTGTAGTTCAACAACATCTGGAGGGCCACAGTTTGAGGACCCCTGGTATACACGGACAATCTGGGATTACTTGGATTTATTGGTTAAAGCTGCAAGGCATTATGGCAAATTGTCTTTTTATTGATTGCATGCACAATATGAATAATTTATCCTTTTTTTCCCCCCTTTTTTAGCTTCTTTATGCAAACGAGCTGCACCCCTGGGCCCTCTCCCAAATGATCAATTTGAAGGTAAAGACGTGGAGTCGTTGGAGAAATATAGAAGCATAACCCGATATTACAAAGTAGCCGAAGCAGAGAGCAAGAAACCAAGTTGGTGGAAAACATACGAACACTACCAGCAGACAAAAGCAGGTAAACCGCCATGGTGAAATCATCGATTGCTGGTATGTTTTTGTTTTGCAATTTTAGTAAGCCTGAGGATATATATAGTCTCCAAGCAATGCATATAGATTCTTTCCTGCACTGGAAGGGGCAACACTGTATATAATTATCACTGAAAGTTTCACATGTGAGCTGCAATGTACAGGAAAAAAAAACCAAAAAAACATCTTTAAAAAATACATAAAAATACTCTTTTAATACCTTTTGTACCTATGTTATAGACCTGGGTTCTAGCAATTGCTAGATCTCCAGCTGTTGTAGAAATTTAGCTTGTAGCCTAAAAGGTGCGAAACATCATGGAAGGTTTAGTTCTGCAACAGTTGGGGTTCTGCTTTATGGCCACCGATGTTTTAGTTATATGAATAGATATAACATTTTTTAAAAAGTTTTAAAAATGATGCATTTACTATATAAATATATTTTAATATTGCTTATTACATAATATTATTTATACTTTATTTACATTCTAATTTTAATGTTCCCATCTGTTTGGTGGTCTCCCTGTGTGGAGCATCTTCATTTGGTTTCATGCTTTGCAATACTGTGGCATATCATATTATGTTATTCTATGCTTTTGTATTGCATGCTTCATGCTAACAATAGATATATATATATATATATATATTTTTTTTTTAGATGATGTAAAAGCAGTTGTGGACATAGGATTTCCAGTCTACAGGGCTTCTTTTATCAAAAAGGCAAAAGCCAGAAAAGAATTGCTGAAGGAGAACCACAGAAATCTGGAGTTGGAGAGGGCCTCCCGCCACCGAACATGTGTGTTACCTATATTGCCACTTTGACACAATGATGATATGTGCACAATTTTGATGTATTATGACTCCTCGCCCCATTGCTTTAGGAAGCACATTCAAATAACAAAAATGTAGCATGTTTTAATTTGTTTTATTCTTTATGAACCTAGGGTGATTTTCTTGAAATTATAAAGTTTTCTGGTAATTTAACCCCTTAAGGACATGATTCCCTTTTATTCTAGAAGTTTGGTCCTTAAAGGACCACTATAAGCACCCAGACCACTTCAGCTTAATGAAGTGGTCTGGGTGCCTGGTGCAGCTAGGGTTAACCCTTTTTTTTTTATATAAACAGCAGTTTCAAAGAAACTGCTATGTTTATACTGAGGGTTAATCCAGCCTCTAGAGCCTCTAGTGGCTGTCTCATTGAGAGCCTCTAGAGGCGCTTGCATGCTTCTCACTGTGAAAATCACAGTGAGAAGACGCCAGCGTCCATAGGAAAGCATTGTAAATGCATTCCTATGAGACCGGCTGAATGCGCGCGCGGCTCCTGCCGCGCATGCGCATTCAGCCGATGACGTTGCGAGGAAGGAGAGGAGGAGGAAAGCTCCCCGCCCGGCGCTGGAGAAAGGTTATATTTTAACCCCTTCCCCTCTCCAGAGCCCGGCGGGAGGGGGTCCCTGAGGGTGGGGGCACCCTCAGGGCACTATAGTGCCAGGAAAACGAGTGTTTTCCTGGCACTATAGTGGTCCTTTAAGGGGTTAAAGACTTTACAAATGACTAAATTTGAGGGTGGAAAATTAAAAGAAGTGGCAGATTAGCAATGATATAAATGTAATAATGGTTAAGGATAGATACAAATTGAGTACTGGACAAGGATCCCATACAAACATTTTGAGAAATTATATTAAGGTTGCCCTAACATCTTGTGTGTACTGCATTACAGCGGTTTCTAAACCTTGGTCCTAATTCCTATTTAAAACTCATATTTATATTCAGTCCACTTGTAAATTATTGTGCTCACAACTCTTAGAATGCTTACAAGTTGCAAGTAAGAACAGGCATTAGTGTCCTTTTTTTTTTTTTATTTGCAATTCTACATTTATAACAACATTGTGTGGCAAGTTGGACATTGTTACTCCTGCTTGCACTTAGCATACACATGAACATCTATATGTTTGTTTCTCTTTAGTGCAAATTCCACTGGATGAAGTTCGAGAAGAATGGGAGATAATCAGTGGACCATTTCATGTACAGAATGTGGCCAAGCACTATGGAGTTTACAAAGACCTTTTTGGAGAAGCTACGTTTGTTCCCACTGTCCCACTGAAGGTCTACTACAACAAAGGAGAGGAGTTTGTTTTACCTGTTCACCACGGGAATATGGTGACTCCTTCTGAGGTTGGTAC
Source organism: Pelobates fuscus (assembly GCF_036172605.1). NCBI lineage: Eukaryota > Metazoa > Chordata > Amphibia > Anura > Pelobatidae > Pelobates > Pelobates fuscus. The sequence goes on from NC_086322.1 coordinate 258,325,174, forward strand.
ATGTGTATATATTGAGTAGCCAACCATGATGGGATCTAAATCTAACCAAATGTTGTGTCTTTCAGGCTTCTACACCTCCTGAGGTGACATTTGAAGCAGAACAAGACTCTCTGTGGACTCTGCTACTTACCAATCCAGGTTAGTTTCTAGGAAGAAAATGATTTAACTGAGGCTGTCAAAATGTAGATTATATCTCAAAAACAAGGAGAAAATCAAAGCAAATATCAAATTGGTGCTTTATTAAAAAAAAAAAAAAAAAAGTGATTGACAACAAATGTTGCCCCACTGGTGTCCTATTTCTATCTCTAGTTTTAGCATTAAATTTAATAACTACAGTGTTCATTCTTCGGCTTTCATTTCCCTCCTCATAATACAAATTCTTTGCTGTTGCAAGTTAGTGGTATACATATCAGCCCCTTCCTGCCTTGATGATATCTTTGATTCTGGCCTCATCTTCTGTTTTCTTACCCAAGATGTTACTAAGGAGCTTGTTTGTTCTCTTGTATCTTCTCACATTGCTTACCATAATTCTCTCCAATTGGGCTCTCCAGAAATTATACTGCTTTCTACGGTCTATAAAGAATGCTGCTGCAATTTTTCTCTCCAGTCACTCCTCTTACACATCACCCCTCTGTCAATTGTTACATTGGCTTCCTGTGCCCTATAAGATTCAAGGTTGAGGTCCTCCTCATCAGTGATGTTAAAAACAGACAAGTATATTCATTTTATTTGTGGTGTTTTGTCTATTTATTTTTTATTACATAGTTGCTGGCAATCCTTTTGCAAATTGTAAATGTCAGTATATCTGTAATCTGTACTCCCTTGTAAGTAGTTTTGCTCAATGGCCATTTGTTTGAGTGAGGCTTTAAAACTGTAATTCACTACTTTAAAAATTAATTGAAATCCAGATTGGGCAATTTAACCATCAGGAAAAATTAGTAACTCTGTTTTGAATTAGTTTTCTTTAGTTGCACTTGTGTATGATTTATTAAATTTAAATAAAGCTTTTTATATTTTTGTTCCTTGTAAATATTTTCCATTTTATAAATATATTTTGTGTTCAGTAAGGAAGCCTCAGACTGGGCACCAGTGTTAGCTGATCACTAAATCTCAATTCAGAAAACTCGGTGAGAAATGTTGGCACCTTTTAATCTCTCGACGTAATATGGCACCCAGGACCTCCAACCACCGTGTCCACTTATTTGAGAGAGTCAGAGTATTCCTTAAGCGGACGAAGATATTTGTCATAAAAAAAAGATAAAAAGAGACCCAACATATTTGTTGTGAATTAGTCTGTGGCCCATAATGTAATCAAAAACTAAATTGATTGCAGTATGGGATATTCAGGAGGGGTTCAGAAACAATCCCTTAAGATAAACATTTCCCAACTTACACAATGTTTTTCTTTTTTCTGACATATGGTGGCAGTACGTATGGGTTGAGCTTCCTAATTGGGACAAGCATCTGCAAGATAGGTGATTAAGAAAGGTACCTCCCCTTTACCCTATAAAGGGCTTCCCCGGCAAACCCACCACAGTTCTTCCTTGTCACAGAATGGGTCATTCGTCTGTTGGAGGTTAGGCACACAGGTTGCTGTCTGGGGGAGGAAGCCGATGGCCACCCAGGTGGTAGACTGAGCGACATGGCTCCGTCCGTGGAGGTTCTGGAGCCCTTTCTGTTTAACTTTGCCCCAAGTATGTTCCGGCTTGGTGAGTATGGGTGGGCCGGGGGACGCCTTCATTATGTTGCAAGCCATGTGCCTGGGCACAGCGGTGGAACACACCCCCGGGTGGTGTTGCATTCCACCGAAGTTCCATGTGCAAACCGGAACTTCCGGGAAACCGCAGATTGCCGATCGCTGTGCTGTTCCCTCAGGCAGCAGGAAGCTTGTCAGAAGGGTTCCCCGTGTCACCAACCCTCCACACGGCTCAGAGGTTTTCAAGGTAAGGTTAGCTGATCTTTGCCTTGAAAATCTGTTCTGATTAAAATTGCAAGTTATGGATGGAATTGTTTTGCAAGTGGACTGTATGTGCAAAATAGACTGTTTGTACTGTTTGTGTTTTGGAATGCCTCTACTAAACAAGGCTTTTGCTTATTGTATCTATACTACTCCCCTTAATATGGTTCTAGGGTTTATAAATATGACCAAGGTGCTGCAATTTCTTGGGTAAAATTAAACAGAGAATATGCAATCATTCCTACCTTTTGAATTCATATAGAGAATCAAATAGTGTATCAGCTGCTCTGCCTGAGATGTTCCGCAGGTACCGAAGAGAAGCGTCATTCGATTACTTCTGTCTGGTGAATGTTTATCTACCTCGTCTTAAGACATGTCTGGTTCATCATTCTGTGTGGAGTTGGTTCCCACCTGATGTACTGATAAAGTTTATTAAGAATGAATCGGGCATAGGGCAGAATAAGTCTGCTAACCTTTGAGTGTCTTCTGTTCCTCAAACGTCATGTCTTTCTTATGTGCAGAAATGGGAACACTCTGTGTAACGAGCCTTTCTTGCCCGACGTTATATATGTTTACCATCAAATGGGTAAATGTTACAACCCCAGGTACACTGGAAATCCATAAAATTCTGCAGAAGTAGCTGCTTTAAAAACCCGATAGTCAAGAGGCTGAGACCTCTTGCAGACAATCTTTCCAGACTGCTGGGTTTCGGTATGGGTCTTTGCTGTCAGGTGCAGCGGTGTCCAAAACGTATAACATTGTTTACAATCGTTAATGGAGGTTATTTAAGTCTCCTGATAAGCAGCTCGTCTGTTTCCTGTTTCATTTGTGATTGTCACATATTTTATATGGATTTGACAATGACTGCCAAGATCATGGGTTCATCTGCTGTTTCCCTTATGTCCTGGTGGCTTAAGCTTGGACAGCAGATCAGCGTCCTTTTTGGCCCCCTGTTAACTCCCATTAGGGAAAGGGGTATCTTTTATAACCGAAAAAGGCTCTGCCTCAAGACAGGTAGAACTGGGTCCGACGTGGGTAGTCGTTTCGGATGCCAAGAAGCTTGGAGGCATAATCCTGCATTTCTATACGAAGTGTGGATATTTCAATGGGTTTAGACCTTATTCAACCCTTGGTGTTCACAGGTTCGTTTCACCTGCAGGGTTCACTCAGTCCTTCATCTTTTTGAGGTAGATGACTGCAGTACCATTCCATGGAGTCACTTAACATTCCCAGGATGCATTTGGGAACCAGTATTTATCTTAATGTCTCTTGCCTGGCTTTTAAGTGGAACCTACTTGCAATCACTGGTTGCTTGATCTAGTTAAAGAGGGCACCGCTTGCTCTTTTTAAATCTGCCCAATCCATAATCTTCCGAATAGTCTATTTACAGAAACAGTGTTCCTGTTGGATGCAAGGAGTTTGAGATATGGTTCTGTGAACCACGAAGTTCGTTGAGTTCCTCAGTAATCTCCTAGTTATCAAACTCTGATCATTCCTTTAAACTAGTTGTGAATTTAAATTAATTGGTTCCTTTCCTGAGGTTCAGAATTGAAACTTCTGCTTCTGTAACTCTGATTGTGCAGAAAGGAATTTCATGGTGTATATAGATCAGAGATATATTCCCACATATCCCTATTGCGGCCCCTCAAGAGGTTTCCTGAAAATATGGCATATTACATGGATTGTAGAGATTTGATTGCTCTTCAAAACGCTTCCATTACTGCATATTTTTGGAAACGAGGCATTCCCTACTTGGCAGTTTGTCTACTTATTGCTAATCGGGATGTTGCCCTTAAAGTATGTTTGGGTAGCAAGCAGAGCGCTACAGCAACACGGTTGGATACGGAGACCATAAAGTATTTTCTTCTTCTCCAGGGAAGATAGGGTTTTTTGAGGTTTGTGTTAACCTAAAAATGTTACCTCTGCATCTACTGCACTCATAAAGGAAAGGTCCAATTACTTAAAAAAGCGAAAATTCCTCCATAAGGACAGGAAATGAGATTGCTGATATGTCTGACATCTTCAATTCCTGCGGTCAACTGGGCAAAATCTAGATTTGGCCGCTACAGTGGAAAATTCTCTCCTCTGGGTCAAAGTGTGGAAATCTTGGATTTCTGTCTCCTAGACTCTCTTTGAAAAAAGCGGAAGCTGTCCTCTCTGCCTATAGAAGGAGTAATTTTCACCAAAGAATGCATCTAACACAGGCTCGGTCACTCATCTAAATTCTCTAATGTGCCAGCGTTCTTGGTCCTAAGAAAAATACTCCACTAATTTCAGAGCTCTTAAGGCAGTTTGTCACTTCCCTCACCGTTTCAGATCTTGGTTGATTAAGGGACCTATTACAATGAGGTCAGACCACGACAATGTTTCCCTCACGTCAACAGACAGGGCGGTGCCAGAGGCAAGGTCTGTTTCAGCTATGTACCAAAACCGTGTAATGGGCTCAGAATCTCTGGGAGGTCCTCTCTCCATTCCACTCATGATGTGTTGACAATGTCGTCACCTACAACCTCAGCACAAGAATTTAGGATCAAGAGTAAGGGTCTATAGATCCGATCATGTTCACGGTCTACATAGAGATTTGGAGTGCCTGGATAAACTTTATGGCAAAGAGGGAGAACATGAAGATTCTCAGGTTTGCCTCTCTGTACAGGACAGATAGTTCAGGTTGAATAGTAGGTCTATCTATCTAAGGGTATTTCTCCGTGCTTACATTTTTTTTTTCCTCCCTAGACTGTTCCTAAGACTTCTTCAAAGAGGTAACTGACAGAGCAGTGGTTCTGCCAATCTTTCCGTACTGGCCAAACACGAGCCAGTTTTCGGCCTTGGTGGAGATGAGTTTCAAGTTTGGGGATCGTCCGGTCTCAAACACTTTTGGAAGACCAGATATCCTACTGGAAGTGTTGAATAGGTTCTTATTGACGGTACGGCACTGCATGGTGGATCCTTCATTTCATGAGTCAGAGTCCACTTGTTGCATATAATCTTCTAGTCGTTCCGCCTCTAATCTTTACATGAGGATTTGGGTAGAGTGTCTACATTGTTGTAAGGAACGTCATTGAGTTCTAGTTCATTTGTCCGGTTTGTTCAAATTTACACTTTCTGCAGGAGATTTCCACAGGTTGGGCGTTTCCACGTTAAGACCAAAATGTATTCCCTAAGTTCTTTTTGAGAAGGGATTGGTTTTCGTATATACTGGTTAGAAGTTTTGTTTAAAGCAATAGGCTTCTTACGCCACCCAGGAAGTTCTGTTTCCCTCCTGGGATCTTACTTTAGTCTTTAAGGGCCCCTTTTACTTTGGAGGTGGTTCCTTTTAATATGCTAAAGCTTAACCAGCATTTTTAGTGGCCATTACCTCTGCCAAGAGAGTAAGTGAGCTTCAGGATACATCTTCTTCAGTGGAATTTCTTATATTCCATCAGGGCAAAAGTTGTGTTTCATCCTAAAACGTCAATTCTTCCAGTTAATCAGCTCATACTTCTATAATTATGCCACCTCCCCGCTGGAACTAGATGGCATATTCTAGAGTTAAAAATGGACATTTCAGATGTACCTATCAATATCAGCCGAATTAAGAAGATCAGATCACCTGTTGTCAGTTTCTAGGAAAGTTTTTTTATTTTTTTATTTTTTTTTAAACGTGTCTTTTATTAAAGAATTTCGGGTTGGGGTACAGAAAGGAAGAAGGGGGGGGGGGGGTTGCAGTTAAGTACAATTGTGGTTGTGTGTGTATGTGTATGTATATATGTAATATATATATATATATATATATATATATACATACATACACGGTTTCATATATACGTACATGTGCATAGGTACAGAGATTCATAGGATAAGCAGTCATATTACGGTACATTGTGATATTAAAGTGCATTGTTATGGCACATTGTTATGCAGTATAGTCTGTTGATACCTGTTATATTCTGTTACGTTCTATTGTATTTTGCTATAGTCTGCTATGCTTTATGTTCCGTTGTAGGCCAATTGAAGATCCCATAGTTTCCTAACTATCATTAGTCTTGAATCGTTGGTGTCAATACCATTTTACCACATGGAAAGTCAGTCTCTTATATACAACTACATTATTATACATTTGTGATACTTGTGACAGGTATGATATTTGTGACAGTTATGCTGACCGTTATGTATAATTTGGGTTCATGATGTTATTTATACTAATGTATAAAACAAACGGAAAAAACAAGGGAACTAGCAAGCAAGAAAACATTAACCTTAATTGCACTATTCCGAGGTCTTGTCTGTATTCCCCTTGGGGGTTACCCAGTCTGTCCACCTTTGCCAGTTAAATAGTGGTGTTAACTTGTTTAGGGGTAGTAGCTGTGAGCATGTCATATAGGAGGTATTGTCGTATTTTGTGGTGTAGCATTGTTGTGGTGGGGCAGTCTGTTTGTTTCCAATGGCATGCTATGAGGTTGCGCGTTGCCAGGATCGTTAGTACTGTTAAGTGTTTGTCAGTGTCAGTTTTTGCCATGTCTCGTGGGTCTCCCTCCATTGGGGTGTGATAGTCGGACATTCCCACCATATGTGGGTCATCGTGCCTCGGTCTCCTCCACATCTCCAGCACTCAGCCGAAGTATGAGGGAATATTTGGTGAAGTTTGTCAGGTGTGTAGTATCTAGGAAAGTTTTTTAAGGGGAATGAAGCCTCTCGTAATTCTATTTCTCATTATCTCGTCAATCGTATGGCTTATGCTTCAGTAGTTTGGATTTGCCAGCGTCTTTCACAGCGCATTCCACAAAGGCAATGGCCACTTCGTGGGCATCGTGGGCAGAGAAAAGCTCTTGCTTCACAGAAGAAATCTGCATGGCTGCTTCTTGGTCAGCTTTTAGCACCTTACAAAACGTCAGGCATTTTCAGACTAGATGTACTCTCGGCCTCTAAAATTGCGTTGGGGCATAGGTACATCAAGCTGTTTAGGCATAAGGCCCACCCGATTGGGAATCTTGCTATATCCCATACGTACTGCCACCATATTTCAGAAAAAACTGAAATTTTTACTTACCGTAGATTGTTTTTTTTTTTTCTTGATATGGTGGCAGTACAAATCTCCTTGCTTCTAAATTACAATTTTGCTTACAGAGTGTGGCTTAGGTGTGTATTCTTGCTACGACTGAGGTGGGTTTGCCAGGGAAGCCCTTTTTTTTTTTTTAAAGGGGTGGAACTTTTTTTAATCGCCTATCTTGCAGGTGCTTGTCCCAATACGTACAACCCATACGTACTGCCACCATATTAAGAAGAGAAATTTTTTTTACAGTAAGTAAAAAATTTCTGGTTTTGCTTGGCTGCATATTCTGTTTCTGCAAACGATACCTTACTGTTTACAGAGACTTATTAAAAAATGGCCATCTGAGTGGAAGTTTATGATTGCTTTTTCTATAATATTACCATTTTGTTCTTTTTACAGATGGCCACCTGAGAGAGACAGACTCTGAATACGTTCATTGGTTGGTGTGAGTATAGGTGATTTGTGGTTACCAAAGAAAAAAAACAAAACTGTCTTATACCAACCTTTATGCTTTTTGCTAATCACTTGCTTAAGTTTATCATTTTTTTTTATTTCTTACAGAGGAAACATCCCTGGGAACCAGGTTCATTCTGGCATTGAAATTTGCCATTACTTTCCACCATTCCCTGCTAAAGGGACTGGTTACCACAGATACATCTTTATTCTCTTTAAGCAGGAAGGGCACATAGATTACAGGGACGATCTGAGACCAAACCCATGGTAAGGAGCACTTTATCTTCCACTTTTTGTGTTTGTTTGCTTTGTTTTCGTCTCCTATATTTTTCATCACTTGTGTGCTGAAACATGGAAAGCAATACAAATTTTTCCCACCCACTTCTCTGCAAGTCACACCGTATTATACTAAAGAGAAACATGGCCCAAACCAAGAGATTTATATCACCAATGTTCCGGAATACTTTGTATACTGGTAAGTAGTCTGACTCCAAGCAGGGAACACTAGCAAAAGCAGTCTACACCGTGGAGCAGGGGAAGGCAATCTTTGGTATTCCAGATGTTGTGAGCTACATTTCCCTTTGCCAGTATTATAGGAGATGTAGTCCACAACATCTGGAGTGCTTACTGTTGCCTGCCCTAGAGTATCAAAAAGAAAATCCTTATTCTGTGCAAAAGCATTTTGTCAAAGTCACAAGATTGTGTACTGGTGTTTTACTTCTTCCACAACTTTAGTTCAATCAAATTCTGTAAATTCAGTTGAATTGGTTTTCTAGGAGTCACGGCAGATGTTGTACGCATGTAGTTGCAGATTTTAACAATTCATTTGCATACAGGTTGGCTACATTCATATTTATTTGGAAGTTGTTTTTTTTTTAAAAGGTGGGCATTGACAAATCTTATTATCAGTGTCCACATTGTGGTGGCACCATGGGTGGTGAATAAACCCATCTGTGTCCTTTTTTCTAGTCACAGCTTGAAGCAGAGAACTTTTAAAACATTGGAATTCTACAGGAGACACGAGGACAGCTTGACTCCAGCTGGTCTGGCCTTCTTCCAGTGTAAATGGGAGGAGAGTGTAACACAGGTTTACCACCAGCTACTGAGTAAGTACTCATAAATGTCAGTAAAATGGTTACTTTTCTTTTTAACATTTTCCTTTTTTACCCCATTCTATTTATTCTAAACTCTTTATAGTAATGCCATCGCATCCTTTCTCTCCATAGATTTGTTACACAATTTTAATTTTGAGGCTAGTTTCTTCCTCACTCTAAGTCATATGATATTCTAATGTCTTCCGTACCTCTGTTTTTTGTTTTGTTTTCTCACTTTACTCTGTGTTTTTTAGTCTTCTATGCATTCTTTCCTACTGACTTGTATCCTTACACCTTTTGGACTGTTTTCACGTATTTTTGTCTTTTTTCCCCTATTGTAAAATGTCTCTTCTTGCCATTTAGTCTTTATTTATTCTATGCTTTCTTTATTTTTGTTTCTCTTGCCCACAGTCCACTTGCAGCTACTTGATAACCTGTTCTGTCAAATACCCTGCTTTTTGTCATCTTGCTTGTGTTATGACTTCACGTGATGAATTTGGAGCCTTTTTCTTTTTTCTTTTTTTTCCTTTTTGAAAAATTCTTTGTTCTTGATTTTCAGACATGAGAGAGCCCATTTTTGAATTTGAACGCCCCCCTGTATATCACCCACCACAAGTGAAATATCCTCATGGCCAACCGCTAAGGTACTTGGACCGATACAGGGATTCTGAGGAGAGCTCTTTTGGGATTTACTGAGAAGGCAAATCCAAGGCACCCAGCTATCAATCCACAGGAGAGCAATGGAACTTGCCTGCTGATGATGATGTTCACTTTTTAACTTCAGCCACTTCACAAGATGTTTTATCCCTGGTGTGATTCTGAGACGCTAAGATCTGCCAAATTTCTCACTGCATCTGTTTAAAAGCAATTGCTTAAAATCATAGGTATTTATAATGGCTAAACAGAGTTTACTATTAGGAGTCAGTGAATTTGTGATCATGGTATTCAGTACGCATCAGCTGAAGAGGGATAAAAAGACGACCACACTGAAGTCTGAATTGTGAGTTGTTATTTGAAACGAAAAGAGAAATAACAATTATGTGATACTCCTGGAGGCTGTGGAGATGTCTGTCATGGTTTTGTACGTAATTTAAAAATTAAAAGTATCTTCTAAAATATTTGTCTTGGCTTTATTATATAATTGGTAAAATAGATACTGGCGTGAATGGACTGCAAGCTCAGTCTCCGCGGAGCCCTCCATGGGTGAAGATGGATTTGTTTTTTGGGGGCGACGGGACATAAATGGGTTTTTATTTAGCCTTATTCTTGGAGCTGAAGAAAAAATGTTTTAAGAAAGAAGTATTATTTTTATTGGACCCCCTTACTATTATTAGGTGGGGAGTAGGCAGGTATTTTTGGTTGGAAGTGCATTTACTAAAGGCTTGGGGACCCTTTTTATTATATTCTTTTATTAGCATCAATAGCTCGTTGTTAGTCTTTTATGACCGCTCACTGTATATCAGACATGCCTCTACCTGGGGTGTAGGTGCATGAATGAAGTTGTAACCCTCCCTTAGAATTAAATAGTGGTCACATTGTCCCTCGTAGCATTTGATTTCCTGCTGCTTCCATTTTTAACCCCTCACTTGCTGGCAGTAAAAGGTTAAAAATGAAATCGAACTTAACAAATTTTGTTCACAATGACAATGTATGAATAAAATTCAGACAAAGCGTGGATGAAATTCTGTTTGGATGAAAAGTTTATTCGATCCAAAATTTTTGTCTGTCCACTAGTCTAATGGTAAGTTTTCCTAAAAGGTGTGATTTCCTAAAGGACTGGAGGCTGGGGGCCAGTCTGATGTCTCGAGGTAGGACATTCCAAAGGAATGGGGCAGCCCAAAATTGAGAGTTGGCCATGCGGGAGAAGGTCGTTCTTATCCAGGTGGAACCTGGTTAATGACAAGGTTGCTGTTGAGGAATGCAGCATATATTACCAGTCATTTTGGAAAGCATTTGATATTGTAAAAATACATGGTTACGAGGTTACAGACCACCAGGTAGTGAAGACAAAATAACAATAAGGGAGAATCAAGAGCTATTTGGTCACCTTACATTTGTCATGTAGGCTCTTTAATAAGATTTAATCAGACTTAATTTAATTCTGACAGGCACTCCACATATCTTTAATACAATATGTAGGTTAAAGGGATACTCTAAGTACCATGACTGCTACATCAAACTGTCATGCTTTATGATGCCAAGAGTCCACTAGTGCCAGGTAAGTGTCAAAACATGTAAATTATTTGATAGCTAACTGTGGTTATGGTTAAGTAGTTTTTATTAGATTTTCTCCATAAACCTATCCTTTCAACTTCTACTCTCCATCTTGTTGTGTTTTCTGTTTTTGCTCCAAAAGTACTTCTGTACATGATGTCACGATCTGGGTTTCTGGGATGTGTCATTCAGCTGTTGGTTTTCACTTGAGCTGTCTGTTTGAAAAGTTTAGTATTGCCCCCCCCTTTCCCTCCTGTGGTGCAGAAGGGGTTAAGTACCCCTTCTGTCATTTACCTGGGTCCAGCGCCGATGTCCCTTGGCGCTGGCTCAGCTCTGCCCACGCTCCTCAATGCTTTCCTATGGGGATTCTACTGACGCTGGAAGCCCTCATGCACACTGGGCAAATACCTGGTGGGCCGAGAAACATGAGGCAGGTGTATCCAGTAAAGTGATGTTCTGTGGGAAACAGACTTACTTCAACCTGTTCGACATGGCGGGGAGACAGTGGAGGATAACTGCTGAAGGCTGCATGTCCGGTATTCTGACAAATTCTAAACATAGAAAAAAAAGAGGGCTATGAAGTGATGTGTCTTATGGGGATCCCCTAATCTTTAAGTAAACACAATAACCACACAAAAGTAAACCCTGTCCATTACAGGGGTACATGCTCTGTAATATCGCAAAACACTGCACATTACGCTCTGTAAAAAAAAAAAAAAGCTCTGTATACACTACACATTACTGGAGGCTCTGTAATATTCCCAGTATACACTGCAGGTGGCTCTGTAATATTCCAAGTACACACTGCACATTACCGGGGGGCTGTGTAATATTCCAAGTACACACTGCACAAGGCTCTGTAATATCAATAGTAGACACTGCACATTACTGGGGGTTCTGTAATATCGCAGTACACACTGGGCATTACTGGGGAATCTGTAATATCATTGTACACACTGCACATTACTGTGGTCCTGTTATATTCCACTACACAGTGCACATTACTGGGGGGCTTTGTAATATCCCAGTACACGCTGCACATTACTGGAGGGTCTGTAATATCCCAGTACACGCTGCACATTACTGGGGGCTCTGTAATATCCCAGTACACACTGCACATTACCGGAGGCTCTGTAATATCCCAGTACACGCTGCACATTACTGGGGGCTCTGTAATATCCCAGTACACACTGCACATTACTGGGGGGGCTTTGAAATATCCCAGTACACGCTGCACATTACCGGGGGCTCTGTAATATCCCAGTACACATTGCACATTACCGGGGACCCTGTAATATCCCAGTACACCCTGCACATTACTGGGGGCTCTGATCAGGGCCGGTGCAAGGATTTCTGCCGCCCCCTCATGTCACTCACTGACAGACACACATGCTCACTGACACTTACTGACACACACACACACACACACACACACACACACTTACTGACAGACCTGCACTTACTCACTGACAGTCACACAGACAGACACTCATTGACAGACATACACACACACATACATACACTCTCATTTACTGACAGACACATACACAGGCAGACACTCAATGACAGTCAAACACTCACTGACAGACACACACAAACATAAACATACAGACACTCACTGACAGACACACGCACTGACAGTCAAACACTCACTGACAGACACAAACACACAGAGACACTCACTCACTCACTGACAGACACACACACACACTGACAGTCAAACACTCCCACACTCACTGACAGACAGACAGACAGACACACACACACACACACTGACAGACACACAGAATCAGACATTCAGCCTCTCTACCTGCCTGGGGTCCAGTATGGGGCAGCTCCTCTCACCTCCAGCATGCTGTTTAGTCATATTCCGGCTCCCAGCATCACAGAGGGCGTGTGAGGGAGGAGTGGGAAACTGCAAAAAGAGCCTCCCTTGCCGCCTGCCTTCTCCATCCCCCTCTCCTCCAGTCACCGGCATTTGTTGGCAGAGCAGGCACCTGCCATCAAGATAAGCAGCCTAAGCAGGTGCCTGCTTTGCATTATCTAGAATAGCTTAGTTAATAGTGTGTAATAGTTATGTTCCTGACTTCTCATGGGGTAGCTGTATACTTCCCCTCCCTGCAGTCTCCAGCAGCATGTCCACATTACATCATTGCTACAAGCTCTCTGATTGGCTGCAGACTGCACAGACATCTTCTTATGACCTGGTATGACATCAGAGGGCTAGCCATAGTCTGAAACTCACCCTGATCTCATTAATGAGTAGAGGGAGGAGCCAGCTGCAAGACTGTCAGGATTGCTCTGATCTCAACATGAAGAGAGGGAGAAGCCAGCTGCAAAATTGACAGGTTCACCTAGATCTCAATCATGAGAGGGAGGAGCAAGCTGCAAGATTGACAGGTTAGCCAGTAGTGTGGGTCTATAATAGCCAGATGGGCCTGGAGCAGCAGGCCTCCACCTCCCCTATGTTAACCTGGGATTGGGTGTAATGTAACTTGAATCTGTTTTGAGGTTTTTTCTTTGCACTTGATGGGAAAAATGTATTCTTTTATTTTTTTAAAGTTTTGTTTATTTTTTTCCATTTTCTTTTAATTTTAACATTTTTTCATACTAACTCTTATGTTAGGCATACATTTAGGAAGTTAAAATAAAGTAATTTCTGTTCATTAGCAAACAATATATACTATGTTTGGTGCACGTAACCCCTTAAGAACGGAGGCAATTGTACTCTGATCAAAACAAAACCTAGTATTTGAGTTATATAAAAAACTGGATAAGCCTTCTCCTATAAATATAACAGGCTCAGTATCAAAATCCAGATATTTGATATCTATAGCACATATCACAATTAGATAGACGCATAAAAGTCCAATGATGGATTTTCATCCAGGTGGTCCCATTAAGTAGATAGCTCCATCGTGTAAATCCCAGTGTATATAGAAAATAGAGAAAAAACAAGTCTTAAAATATATCCTTCTTAATCACAACTTAGAGATTCACTGGTTATAAATATACTTTATTTGAGGTATTCCTCATGAGAAATAAAATGCGTTAAAAATATTCATTATGCTATAGATATCAAATATCTGGATTTTGATACTGAGCCTGTTGTATTTAGAGGAGAAGGGTTATCCAGTTTTTTATGTACCTTTTATAATAGGTTGTTAGGTTTTCCTATTTTCATACCCTATCCTCACCTATACTTATTCTGAGATTCAACGCTCCTCTACAATTATTACTTTTTATCTATTTGAGATATATGTCTGCTCAACCATAACTCACCTCTTTTATATTAAGTGCACCCACGCTTATTATATGAAATTTTGTTCAGGAGAAACAGGGCTCTCCTTTCATTTCAAATAATAATAATAAAATTATTAAAAAAAAAAAGGCTTGAGTAATTAAGAAATAATATTTATTTTTAACTTCTGCATGGCATTTTAATTGTGAGACATAATACTGTTTTACTGCAATAAAATACATGTTTGTCTTCAGCAATGTCTCACGATACCCCCCATGTACAGGTTTTATGGAGTTTTGGAAAGTTACATGGTTAAATAGAAGGCTTTCCCTTTTTTTTTTTTTTATACAAATTAAAATTTGCCAGATTGGTTTGCAAGCTGTATATTGCCTTTGAGACTGTATAGCAGCTCAGAAATAAAATTAACCCCATCATGGCATACCATTTGCAAAAGTAGACAAGTACGGTATTCAGAATGGGGTATGTCCAGTCTTTTTTAGTAGTCACTTGGTCACAAACCCTGGCCAAAGTTGCATTCATATTTATTTTTTAATTTTTCACACAAAAACTGCACTTTCACTATTGATGTCATTGCTGTGATTGATTGATGGTTTACTATTTACTGTGGGATACTGTACAACAGTACCTCACATGTACAAGTTTTATGGTGTTTTGGAAAGTTACGGGGTTAAAGTTAGGGCTTGCAAATGGAATTATCAGGACCTTCTCAAATTGTAATGAATAAATCACTTAATTATGTAAAAAGGTTACATAAATATATATTTCAATTCTACGTGTATATTTATGTAATTATTTATCTAAATATATATATATATATATATATATATATATATACTTTGTTTATTATTTTTATTTACACACACACACACATATATATATAATTTTTATTCTAACTGTATTTTGATACATATATATATATATATATATATATATTTTTTTTTTAATATCAAAATACAGTAAGAAAGAAATTAATTAATATAGTTGTTCTATATTATCATAGTTCTGGTGAGTATAGGCATTTTCATGTAAACACTGTCTTTTCAAAGAAAATATTTTTATTTATATTATTATCTGCTGGCTGTTTAGGGACACCTCCAGTATTAGTAACTCAGATGGCCACTAGAGGTGCTTTCTCGGTCAGTACTGCACAATGTGCAGCACTGACGTTCAGCGTCTCGCACTGCATGGAGACACTGAACCTTCCCCGTAGAGATGCATTGATTCAATGCATCTCTTTGAGGAGATGCTGATTGTCCGCCCTCTACCCCGCCTCCTTGGCTGAGATAATCAGAATTGGGAAAGCATTGGATTGGCTGAGATTATCAATTCTGATTATGTCAGCCAAGGAGGCAAAGGTGGGCAAGGGGGAGTCAGGGGGCTCAATTGTGTTTCTAACACTATAGGGCCAGGAATATACATTTATATGGTGTATATATATATATATATATATATATATATATATATATATATATATAAAATGTTTGGCAATGTTTAATGTTTTTTTAACTGATTTCAGTGTTTGGGGGACTTCCTGACAACTCAGGCAATCTCCCTGCAGGCAGTTCCTTAGCCTGCTATTGGGACTACGTAATGGCGTCAGTGCGATCACATGGCCCGGGAGGGGAGGAGTTGCAGCAGGGGACTGCCTGAGTTGCAGGGCCGGAGTACTGTGCCGGGAGGCGCTAGATTGGAGTGACTGGCAGGAGGTGGGTGCACAGCGCTAGGTAATTAAGTACACAGTGGCTCAGGGGCTTCTAACCGTTACAGCGTTCTATTCTGCCACAGGGGCTTTTATCAAAAAATTTTCAAAGAGGACATACTCTTTAAAAATAAAGCATTTCAACAACCTAAACTCCTTTAGGGGTCTGAAGTGTCCCTTTAATTTGTCCTTTACTTTACTTCTCCTGTTACACGTCTGTTCAGTTATATTTAAAAAATATGGAAAAAAAGTTTGTAAAAAAAAAAAATTTTATTCTCCTTGTGCTTTAGTGATGTCATAATGCTTTTACAAATATCACATCTAACCTGTGCAGTAAACAGCATATAGAATGTTCGTGGTGGGCACAGAATGTTCATGATGGCAACGGTGTTGGTAGGTTTCAGAAACAAAAGGAAAGCTCCCCAGCATCTTAGCTGATGGTCACCTGTATAGCACCAACCCTTCCTAATAAGTAGCCTGGGGGAGCCCTGTATTGCTCATCTTTGTTTTTATAATAGCCTTCTTTGAGAAACCGCTGCCTGATGTAAAATTAAAAGAAAGAAAAAAAAAAAGCAACATTTTATATTCTACTGCTTCCTCAACTAACTGAAAATCCAGGGCTAAAGAGCTTCAAATCTGGGGTTCAGCCCCAAACGTTTCCCCAACCTACCCCAGCTAGTGCTTGGCAGTTGAAAAATGACCATGAATTTTATCCTTTTTTTTATCAATATCCTCTTATGAGAGCAGCGATATTGGAAGTAAGTATATTTTACAAGCAGAAATATGTATATTATATTCATAGATTAACTTTTAATTACTATATCCTGTGTTATAACCTATTATCTGGTGTTATACAAAAGGATGCGATCTAGCAAACACCACTTTATCATATTCAATTAACAGTGGGAAAATGTGCTTTGTTTGAATAGTTTATTAGAAAATGTTCACCCATATGTTCTTGTCTGAATTTTAGTGTCACTATTTTATTTGTCATCATTTTGTTAAGACAGTTTGGTTTGTTAGGTAATTTCTGACATTTTAATTAAAGTCGCATATCACATAATTATGTGTTTAGTCAAGGTTAAAACAGAAAAGAGGGCGGTGGTTGCGCACACAATGAAAGATATCCTTGGTCTTAAGTGTAGACCCTTAGGTTCTGTGGATATAAAAAACCATCATAGGGCAATACGTCTTAGCCACAATAAAAAGTATAAAAAACTTGGAAAACTCACAATATTTAGAGCCTTTCTGAGTTGGCTCTAAACTTTAAAAGCAGTATGCAGAATCTGGTGCTGGTAATGCAGTCAGGGTCCCTTGGGAAAAAACGCCAACCGCCTCCTTTGTGTATAAATCAGGAACCAGGATCACCAAATAATTAATAAGTAAATACTTTAATTAAATACATAAAAATATATGCATAAAACACAACGCGTTTCGACCTAGTCCAATAGGTCTTCCTCAGGTGCATAACACAAATGGACTGACAGTTTCCTTATATATCATGCCTAACACATACAATTACTAGTCAAATTACTATAAAATATCGGCAGCTGTGAAGTCCATCCTTAAAGTCCATATAAGGAGTGTTTCCGGCGGGAGTTCTAAGGTTTATGCCTCCTCCAAGATGGCCGCCGTCTGTTTATATTCGTAGGAGTACGTGCGACCTTCCCAAGATGGCCGCGCGTCATTACCAGGACGATATGTGTGTGTCCTTCCGGTTTCACTTTCCTCCGGTCACGTGGTGCAGCTACCAGTCACGTGGTGCCGGAGAGGGGCGTGGATAAGCGATTATGCTTACGTGCAGGGGCAAACAATGAGGAGGATAGGGAACTCCTATCACTCCGAGTCCATGTATAAAGTCCACATAACATAGAGGTATAGGGAGAGAGGGAAAATATTATTAAATAAGAAGATCATGAAGCAGTAATACATAATGATACTTGAAAGGCATTAAGATGAATAAAACTAATAAAAACGATCTATGTGCCAAAAAGAGTTATAATGGATAATAGTCACATACACTCGATTAAATATAAAAACCTACATACAAAAAAAGGAGAGTTTCTATAAAATGGAGCTTATTCCAAAATCGATATTTAAGCCCTTTGGGCATAATGTTTGTAGCTCAAATATCCAGTTTGATTCTTTTTTATTTAAATTCTTAGCACTATTGCCACCTCTCCAATGATTTTCTATTTTATGAATGGCTGTAAACTGTAAATCATTGGGATTAGAGTTGTGTATTTCTAAAAAGTGACTCGAGACACTATGATTTAAAAACCCTATTTTAATGTTCCGAATATGTTCATAAATTCTAGTTTTTAATGGTCTTGAGGTTTTTCCTACATATTGCAGGCCGCATGTGCATTGAAGCAAATAAATAACATTTGTAGACTCGCATGAAATAAAGGAATCAATATTAAAAGTTTTTTTAGTTGTATTAGAGATAAAATCAACTTTCTTCTTATTAGTTATATGCGTATTTCTGCAAGCATTTGCAATTGTTATGCTTGCAGAAATACGCATAGAACTAATAAGAAGAAAGTTGATTTTATCTCTAATACAACTAAAAAAACTTTTAATATTGATTCCTTTATTTCATGCGAGTCTACAAATGTTATTTATTTGCTTCAATGCACATGCGGCCTGCAATATGTAGGAAAAACCTCAAGACCATTAAAAACTAGAATTTATGAACATATTCGGAACATTAAAATAGGGTTTTTAAATCATAGTGTCTCGAGTCACTTTTTAGAAATACACAACTCTAATCCCAATGATTTACAGTTTACAGCCATTCATAAAATAGAAAATCATTGGAGAGGTGGCAATAGTGCTAAGAATTTAAATAAAAAAGAATCAAACTGGATATTTGAGCTACAAACATTATGCCCAAAGGGCTTAAATATCGATTTTGGAATAAGCTCCATTTTATAGAAACTCTCCTTTTTTTGTATGTAGGTTTTTATATTTAATCGAGTGTATGTGACTATTATCCATTATAACTCTTTTTGGCACATAGATCGTTTTTATTAGTTTTATTCATCTTAATGCCTTTCAAGTATCATTATGTATTACTGCTTCATGATCTTCTTATTTAATAATATTTTCCCTCTCTCCCTATACCTCTATGTTATGTGGACTTTATACATGGACTCGGAGTGATAGGAGTTCCCTATCCTCCTCATTGTTTGCCCCTGCACGTAAGCATAATCGCTTATCCACGCCCCTCTCCGGCACCACGTGACTGGTAGCTGCACCACGTGACCGGAGGAAAGTGAAACCGGAAGGACACACACATATCGTCCTGGTAATGACGCGCGGCCATCTTGGGAAGGTCGCACGTACTCCTACGAATATAAACAGACGGCGGCCATCTTGGAGGAGGCATAAACATTAGAACTCCCGCCGGAAACACTCCTTATATGGACTTTAAGGATGGACTTCACAGCTGCCGATATTTTATAGTAATTTGACTAGTAATTGTATGTGTTAGGCATGATATATAAGGAAACTGTCAGTCCATTTGTGTTATGCACCTGAGGAAGACCTATTGGACTAGGTCGAAACGCGTTGTGTTTTATGCATATATTTTTATGTATTTAATTAAAGTATTTACTTATTAATTATTTGGTGATCCTGGTTCCTGATTTATACACAAAGGAGGCGGTTGGCGTTTTTTCCCAAGGGACCCTGACTGCATTACCAGCACCAGATTCTGCATACTGCTTTTAAAGTTTAGAGCCAACTCAGAAAGGCTCTAAATATTGTGAGTTTTCCAAGTTTTTTATACTTTTTATTGTGGCTAAGACGTATTGCCCTATGATGGTTTTTTATATCCACAGAACCTAAGGGTCTACACTTAAGACCAAGGATATCTTTCATTGTGTGCGCAACCACCGCCCTCTTTTCTGTTTTATCTTTGTATGTAAGTGTTATTAAGTGACTATACACTTGGGTGGTTTTTATGTGTGCTGCACTGGTTTTTTATATATGATATCTTAAACGCACTACTACCTATTTTTAAGCGCCATCCTTTATCTCTGTTTTTTACTTGTAATTTATTTAGTCAAGGTGGCTTCTAGGTGGCAAAAAGACCAGGGGACTTCAGCCCAAGGGTTAATTTTATGGCCCCTCCTATTGGCTTAAGCCCCTTCTAAAACCAGCCGTTACCATACCCTAAGTCCAGCCCTAAAACATGTACTCTACAAATCACTTCTACATAAGTCTATAGTTATAAACTCCACACATTCTGTATTTATAACTGCTGGCAGACTGTAATCTGAGGGTATTTAACCGCTCGCCGACAGCATTTCCTTAAACTTTTATTGTGTCTAACCACCAAGCTACACATTACTGCTTTGCTTATTTCATTGAATTATTTTACAGGACTAACCTTGCTAGTCCCCAACGTTCCAGTGGAAGATTGGACTACTGATCCCTCCACCTCTTCCCTGTAAAATACCTCTCCTCGGTTTGAATTTCCCAGGATTCTGTTCTTGGATTTTCAGCTTCTTCCTCTGAGGTAAAATATTCTTATCTCACCATTTAGTGTACAATGTAAAGTCCGTGGGGTATTGCACAAAATTTAATATTTCCAGAAGGGGAGATATGTACCAGGTTTCATCATCCAAATCAGACCTGGAAAAAGTGACATATTTCGTTTTTGTTGTGGTATTTTTAAATAATTTATTGGGAAATTTCCCCCATAATGTTTATCTTTTAGTTATGCCACCATTTGATTTGGTTTTATTTTGTTAAAATAATTTGTTTGTTACAGGATTACAGCTCGCTGTACTGGTTAGGATGCCACGAATACCCAGAACCTGTTCCCTGGTAATGGGACAAATCGTTAGTAGCGGTTTGTCCTCTTACCTGTGTCTTTATTGGGCTCTCTGCTGCTGTGGTGAGGTGCTTCTGCAGAGCAATAGAAGCTGGAAGCCATTGCAGTTGAAATCCATTGGTTGACAGTGTCAGGTGACCACTCTCAGCCAATGAATGACCACACAGCGCAAAAGAAAATACTTGTTTTGGGGTGGCTGATTACACCCCATGACGTTGCCAGAGATGACACTCCCAGTGACATTTAAGGAGTTAAACTTGGTATATGCAGCGTCACTGGTGCTTGGAGTTAGAATTCATTTTAGCAATAAATTCTAACTCCAGTAAAACAGTAAAACGGCAAAAATTCTCAAATTCAACTTTAGACACAACTTGGCTATTTCAGCCTGTATTTTGCAATTTATTTTTCATTTGGCTCTTCAGTGAATACGCCTGAGCAAGTGCTGGGGATGCAATGAAGGTTCCTGAGCAAGTTGGAGATGGCACAGAGTTGCCAAGGGCAGAGAGACAGCATTGAGCTGCTGGGGGCAGAGAGATGGCACAGAGAGGTTGAGGGAAGAGAGATGGCACAGAGAGACTATGGGCAGAGAGATGGCACAGAGAGGCTGGTGGCAGAGTGATGGCACAGAGAGGTTGTGGGCAAAGTGATGGCACAGAGAGACTGATAGCAGAGCGATGGCACAGAGGTGCTGGGAGCAGAGAGATGGCGCAGAGAGACTAGCACAGAGAGACTGGGGCAAAGAGGTTGAGAGCAGGGCGATGGCACAGAGAGGCTGGTGTCAGAGATGTGGAACTGGCAGGTTATTTAAGGGCACAGATAGCTAATTGGCATGATATACACATTTTATGAATGTACTGCATTTTGGCATGATATGCAGAGTTTATGTATTTATTGCTCATTGTATAATACACCCAGTTTATGTATCTAATATTCATTGGCATGATATATCAAGTTCATGTATTTATTGCTCATTGGAAGGATATATCAAGTTTATGCATTGATTGCTCATTAGCATGATTACCAGTTTTATGCATTTAGGTAATTGGCATGATATACAAGGTTTAAACATTTAAGGTTATTGGGCACGATATGCAAGGTTCGTGCCTTTAATGCACTAATAGAATTCCCTTTATGGAAAATCCTTCAGATCTCCTTTTATAAAATTTCTGCCTGGTTGGGGAGATCTTCCATATTGATTAGTGATGTCCAAGGGTCAAGTATGCAGGGCAATTGCTCCCTGGGCTGCTCTTTAACCACTTTTCCAATCTAAATGCCCAAGTGCACAGCACTTTAATTCTTTCTATTCGATTATCTTGTGTATCGTCTATCAATGTGTGCTTGTGTGTTTGTGTCTATTGCTGATGTTAACGGGTGGGTTGGTAAAATTGCACTATAGGCCACTAAATTGTTTTTGCCCTCCAGGTCACAAGTTGCCAGCCCTCCCCTAGAGCTGTCTATGATGTCAGTTCCAGTAATATTTTAGAGTATTTTATTCCCTATGGCAGGGTCAAGCATTTTAAATTCCAGTTAGTGTTGACCATGTCTATACAAAGTTTATAAATAAAATGTTGCAATATAATGTTGCTGCACAAACTGCTATAAAATAGAAAATAAACTGCTGTTAGAGCACTTATTGATATACTAATTTATATATTAGCAATTCCTTTTACTATTATCCACTTATCTCCCACCCCTCCCAAATCCCATCTATCCCAAACTGTATCCCATTCTTTTTCCCGGTTCAGATCCTGTGTTCTGTCAGATTTCTGGATCCGTCAGAAATCCTGACCCACGTCACATCCGGTTATGCGGCATCTGCTGTAGCCTGTACTGCTCATGCATGGTCAGTCTCCTGACGGAGAATTGAACAGTGAAACTGAAGGGGCATGATCTATACACCAAAATTGCTTCATTAGTCTAAAGTTGTTTTGGTGACTATAGTTTCGCTTTAATGGGCCACTCCAGACCCCTAAAGTACTTTAGCTTGCTATAAAGCTTTATGTGTAACAAGTGTTACACATAAAGTGCAGAATTCAATAGAAATTGACACTTTTATAAATGAACTTGGTCACACCCCCTAGGCTGGCAATGAGATAACTGGTCCTGTTACTTCCTGGTTTAACCCCTTAAGGACCAAACGTCTGGAATAAAAGGGAATCATGACATGTCACACAAGGGGTTAATAAGCTCAGTAGAGCTAAACTCAAGAGGCAGCAGTAGTTCAGAGCACTTGCTTTGCAAAGACTTTTCATTCAGCTGCATTAGGAAGTCTGTGATGAGACAGCCACAGAAAGTCTGGGTGGGGTTAGAAGGGAAATCTGCAACTTTTGCAAGCTGTGTTTAGTTATACCTCAATGAAAAAATGCATAAATTAAAGGCATACATGTTTTCATTTGGGGTAGATCTACTAAACAGTGATTTTCATTTATTTTGTATTTTGGCAGTGGAGTATCCCTTTCATGTAGTTGTTCTAGTGTGTCTACAGCCTGTCCCTGCAGGCTTTTTAATGTTTAATGTTGTTTCTGAGAAATGGCAGTGATTATATTCATGCCTAGGAACAGCTCTAGTGACAGTCACTCAAACAACCCCTAAAGGTGCTTCCTGGGTCAGAGCTGCACAGTGTAGAGCACTGACATTCAGCATTTCCATGTTCTGCATGGAGGCACTGAATGTTCTCCATAGAGATGTATTGACACAGTGGAGGGTGGAGCTAGCCGTGATTAACCCCTTAAGGACCAAACTTCTGGAATAAAAGGGAATCATGACATGTCACACATGTCATGTGTCCTTAAGGGGTTAAACTGACACGGGACTGTAACTGAGGTGAGTAAATTAACTTTTTTTACCGGTGGCAAATGGACAGATAACCTAAAATGTGCTTTTTCAACTCTAGTTTTAGGAAGGCATGTTTGTATTCCAGACACTATAGTGTTCCTTTAATTATTGTTATTTCATTATAAACAAATCTTAATATTTCTAAAGACATTGTGCAGAGCTGGTCCAGGGCCTCTTGTTTGTGGATAATAACAAAGTAATAATAAAATTAATTTAAAAAAAAAGGCTTGAGTAATTAAGAAATAATATTTATTTTTAAGTTCTGCATGGCATTTTAATTGTGAGACATAATACTGTTTTACTGCAATAACATACACATTTTCAGCAATGTCTCACGATACCCCCCATGTACAGGTTTTATGGGGTTTTGGAAAGTTACATGGTTAAATAGAAGGATTTCCCTTTTTTTTTATACAAATTAAAATTTGCCAGATTGGTTTGCAAGCTGTATATTGCCTTTGAGACTGTATAGCAGCTCAGAAATGAAAATTAACCCCATCATGGCATACCATTTGCAAAAGTAGACAAGTAAGGTATTCAGAATGGGGTATGTCCAGTCTTTTTTAGTAGTCACTTGGTCACAAACCCTGGCCAAAGCTGCATTCATATTTATTTTTTAATTTTTCACACAAAAACTGCACTTTCACTATTGATGTCATTGCTGTGATTGATTGATGGTTTACTATTTACTGTGGGATACTGTACAACAGTACCTCACATGTATAAGTTTTATGGTGTTTTGGAAAGTTACGGGGTTAAAGTTAGGGCTTGCAAATGGAATTATCGGGACCTTCTCAAATTGTAATGAATAAATCACTTAATTATGTAAAAAGGTTACATAAATATATATTTCAATTCTACGTGTATATTTATGTAATTATTTATCTAAATATATATATATATATATATATATATATATATATATATATATATATATATACTTTGTTTATTATTTTTATTTACACACACACACACACACACACACACACACACACACACACACACATATATATATATATATAATTTTTATTCTAACTGTATTTTGATACCAATACATATATATATATATTATTTTTTTAATATCAAAATACAGTAAGAAAGAAATGAATTAATATAGTTGTTCTATATTATCATATTTCTGGTGAGTATAGGCATTTTCTTGTAAACACTGTCTTTTCAAAGAAAATATTTTTATTTATATTATTATCTGCTGGCTGTTTAGGGACACCTCCAGTATTAGTCACTCAGATGGCCACTAGAGGTGCTTTCTGGGTCAGTACTGCACAATGTGCAGCACTGACGTTCAGCGTCTCGCACTGCATGGAGACGCTGAACCTTCCCCGTAGAGATGCATTGATTCAATGCATCTCTTTGAGGAGATGCTGATTGTCCAACAAGACATGTGGCTCCGCCCTCTACCCCGCCTCCTTAGCTGAGATCATCAGAATTGGGAAAGCATTGGATTGGCTGAGATTATCAATTCTGATTATGTCAGCCAAGGAGGCAAAGGTGGGCAAGGGGGAGTCAGGGGGCTCAATTGTGTTTTTAACACTATAGGGCCAGGAATATACATTTATATGATATATATATATATATATATATATATATATATTTGTGCTCGGAATTTAAATACGTAATGGATAGTAACTGTGAGCAAAGTTGGTTGTGGTGTGCCGAAACCAACGTACGAGTGGGCCTGTAAATAAAAGAGGGCCCACCAAGGAGAATGTAATTATAACAGGGTGTAGGTGGGTGGGAACAATCAGCTGAAAGGCAGAGGTGAGTAGGGGCTGGGAGTTTAAGTAGGGGACTTACTCCTCCCACAAATGCAGGCCTCCACAAGTTCAGGCCTTTTAACTTGTGCTCGGAATTTAAATACGTAATGGATAGTAACTGTGAGCAAAGTTGGTTGTGGTGTGCCGAAACCAACGTACGAGTGGGCCTGTAAATAAAAGAGGGCAAAAAGATAAATTCGAGAAATACACACTTTATTGCATTTTTTACAAAACCAAGTTGCTGAAAGCTTGGCGAAGCTCTTTCTCCGGCTGTGGAATATATGCAGTATATATGGAGGATTTCCACCGCCCCAGTCTCTTGATGATATGGACCGGTGTGTTAGTGCTAGAGGCTGCTCCTATACGGAAGGAGTGCCTAGAGAATGCAATCGGGTTGTGTCCGAGCTTAGATAACAGAATTCTGATATGAACCATCAATTTTGCTGTGGTTAACGGGTGCCCTTGTAGTGTTAAGAGCGGAGAGTCCAGTAGGTGACCGTGCAGAGTTGACCGTAGGTGGTCTAGTACTTTTACCGGACACCAGGCATTATCAGTAGGGAAGAGAGGAATTATAGTAGGGTGTAGTGACCGGTTGGTTTTAGTTGTAGGGATCGAAAGTTGGTAGTGATCCTCTATTTTAGTGAGGTGTGATATTTTAAGTCTTAGCTTCGTATCTCCTTGACAAATTACGGTGAACTCTCTAGGTCTGAGAAAACCGTAGAAAGCGAGATATAAAGCAGATTTGATCACCGTATTTGTGCCGATGTCGAATGGGGCTGTGTCAAGGAGATTGCTAAGTGACCTGAAGATAGGCCCATCTATAGGTAATCTAATGGTAGAGAGTGGAGGTGAAACCTTTGATATTCCTTTCAAAACCTTTTTGACGGGGTATGAAGACAGGAAAGGTGTGTTAGGAAAAAAAAGGTGAGGCTGTGGTGCTGGACCCCCGTGAGATATAGTTTAATGGTGTTGCGAGATAGTTTAAGGTGTAGGTGGAAAAAAGAGGCAAAAGCCACCATGGTTTGAATAGAGAAGTCACCTTGTAAACCGAACTCTGCTGTGAATTTATTAAATATATTAAGAGCCCTATTGTAAGTGATAGCCGTGTTTGGTGATAATGCTTGGTGAGTGAGTGCTCTAGCGTGGTTCAAGAGTGTGCTTAATCCAGGATTAGATCGTGGAACCGTGGTGTCCTGGATGGTTGTAGGTGAGCCGTTGGGCGTGCCTGAGAAAATGCCTGAAATTGAGAACGAGAAAGAGCGTCAGTGGCCGTGTTGTGAATACCCGGGATGTGAAAACAAACTAAGTGAAACTGGCCGGATGCTGCCAACCAGGTCAGCTTGCGAATCAGCCGCATGATGGTCAGGGAAGATGATCGCCCTTTGTTCACGATTTCGCAAGCTGCCGAGTTATCAGAGTAGCATTTGACTGCCTTGCCAGACCAGAGATGACCCCAGGTGTGTGCGGCCGCCACAATGGGATAAATTTCAAATAGTTCTGAGGTCTCTCTGAATCCTGGCAAGGCATCCGAATCAGTGGGCCAATGGCCCCTGAACCAGTGGTTCCCAAAAATGGCTGCAAAACCGGTATTGGCTGCTGCGTCTGTGTGGATGATGGGTGAAGAGGTGGAGAGAGGGGGAATAAACATGGAGATTCCATTCCAGTCCTTCAAAAACTTCCCCCACATAGCTAAGTCAGCCTTGGCATGGGGGTCCAAAGAAACTGTGCCAGAGTCCGGAACTCCGTGCAGCAGGCAAAGGAGTCTGGATATGAAAGACCTTCCCTGCGGAATGATGCGCTCGCAAAGTTCAGGGATCCGAGAAGGGACTGAAGTTCTTTTCTAGTGCAAACATCATTCCGCAGGAACAAGTCATCTCCCCTCTCAAACGTGACAGTTTGTCGTGGGGGAGGCTAGCTCTGAGGTTAACCGAGTCCAGTTCTATCCCCAGAAAGGTCAATTTAGTTGTGGGGCCTATAGTTTTGGCTGTGGACAAAGGGACTCCAAGTGTGGAAAATAGTGCAGTAGTGCTTCTGATTGCTGTGGGTGAAGGTGACCCTGGCTCTATTAGTAAAAAGTCGTCGAGGTAGTGGATAACGGAGTGACACCTGGTGACGTTCAGAAGCAGCCAGCATAGTGACTCTGCGAAAATGTCGAACAGTTTGGGGCTGCTTCGAGAACCGAAAGTGAGTCGTGTAGAGAAGTAATATTTCCCTCGCCATTTAACACCGTGTAAGTGCCAGAGTGAGGGGTGCATGGGTAGTAATTTAAACGCGTTTGTGATGTCCGTTTTGCTAAGCCAGGGTCGATTACCAGATGATATGATGGACTGTATGGCGTCGTCGATGGTTACGTACTGAAGTGAGAATTCGTCTGCTGGAATGAGTGCGTTTATGCTTGGAACAAAAGAGGAGTGCGGTGCCGATAAATCAATAATTAGACTTTTTTTTTTGTTTTTGTTTTTGTTTTTTTTTGGAATATTTGTGAATAGCAATACCAATGGGGTTAGTGCGCCAGGAGGAGAATGGTGAAGAGGTGAAGGGGCCGATCATGAAACCGTTGGTGATTTCAGAGGCAATGAGAGTGTCTATGGAGACTGGGTCTAAACGTGCTGACTGGAGATTAGGGCATTCTAGTGTACCTGGGGGAATGGCTACAATACCCGTGAGAAACCCTTTAGTGAACCCTGTGGTGAGATAATCCACCAGATGATTAAGCCTGGGATCCCTTGTCTTGAGCACCACAGAGATATCACCGTAATTGAATGCCTTGTTCTCGAGTACATCCTGTGAGGCTATGAGCAAGGACACCAGACACACATCCTTCCCGTCTAGGATATCTTTCCTGATAGAGTCAGGGACGGAGTGTGCTGGTGACTCAAATGGTGTAATGGCTGTGCCCGGTGCTGGAGGGGGGAGTATAGGAGGGCATGTTGGTATAGTAGGTACAGCCTTGAAAGCGACTGGGACTACCGTGGTAGTACCTGGGGAGGAGATTGCGCTTTCCACCTTAGATAGCCTGCTATTGAGGGTCTGTAGATTGGCCAAGATCTCTGCCAGGGTATCCTGGGTGGCCTTGCTGTTGCTTGGTGGTTGTCCTTGAGAGCTAGTCCCTGGCCTGGGCTCGGGGGCTTGGTGAGTAAGTAGCCTATAAAGTTCAGCCTTCCTAGCTGTGGCCGGAAAGAGGATTCCCCTGAGCCTAAGCTCGGCCGTAATTATGGGAATAGTCCATGCTCTCAAGGACGTGGGGGTTGAAAGAGTGAGTAATTCGCCTGGAGACCCGGGTCTGGTAGGCGTGAATGGAGTTTCTTCTGTCAATTCTTTGGTTGGAATAGGTTCTTGGGACATTCTAAAAGGAATGATTATGTGAAAGATATATTAGAAGGGGCATAAGGTAAGTAGGCGGGGTATGTGGGGTGGTGTATATGGAAGAACTGGACTGTAATGCTAGATGCCAAAGCGAAAAACTTAACTGTTGAATGTTTGGATAGGTGAGGCCCTGCTAATGCCAAGTGGCGGTGAGAGGCTCTACCTATGATTTGGCTTATGACGTAGTTGCCACAGACGTGGTGGCGGGATGTTGGCCTCTCGGTGACAGTAGAGAGAAATCAAAACGTGTGACCATGACAGGTGAGGCCCTGACTAGCGCCCTGTAGTAGGGCATGCGAGGCTTGTAACTATGATTTGGGCGTGGGGCCGTACCTCCGTGTTGAGGTGGGGGGGATGGAAGGCCTCGCTGGGACGGGTTTTCTGATAGGGTGCGCTAAGGCATTAGCCTAGACCCTGTAGCCAGTTCGATTGTATATTTAAGGATAAGGTGAGAGGACTGCAATGTTGTGTAGATACTAACCTTGACTTCTTGCGAATGGTATCTGGAACCTTCTGGTGGTAATAAGTGTGGTAAGTCTCGTCTTATGCTGTCCTTGAGGAAGAGTCCTGAGGCTTTAAGACAGATGTTGACGTATTTATGCGTATCGTGGTGGCGTATGATTTGAATTGGGAGTAGGTTGTTTGTTAGGGGCGCAACGTGAGATCCTGCATTGAGGGATCTGGAAGGTTTAAGTGTGTGACTGGGCTGAAATAGATATTTGTGAGAAGGCTGGATGAGGCCTTGGGGTGACGATTGGACGTATTTGGGTATAGACGTAAGTACCTGAAGGTATGGCTGAGTACCGGGTCAGGTTTTGGTGTTTACCGGAGCCTGATGGCTGTATGACCGTATGTCTGAGTAGAAATAATAGTAAAGAATTAACGTACCGTGGGCGTAAGCCTGTGGAAAAGTAGTAATGAACTTGAGACCGTGATAGGTTTTATATGAGGTGTAGTAACAAACGAGTTGTGAACTATACCTTTGTTTGACATAAAGAAATTACGTTATGCGAAACGGTTTAACTGTGTAGAACCGGGGGAAGCCTAGAATAATACTGGAGCTAAGGGTTAACCGAAGAAAAATTCCATAGTTAACGACAGGTGTGGAGGTAAGTAATAAAACCCAATATGTAAACATTTTAGGCCTATGGCTTTATAATGCAAAGTGATAAAATACAATACCTGTTCCTGTAATAAAAGACCTTGAAATAAACAACTTTAGCGCAGAAAAAGCGAGAAACCGATGCAGTCTGTAAAGCCAAAAATATGTGACAGCGTGATTATATGGAAAATGAATAGTACAGACGTTTATGTGCTGGATATTGTGTTTATAAACAGTATTTATTAGTATATGTGACAAAATTAAGTGTTTAATAGGTAAATATGTGTTGTGGCAAGGTCATAGAGGCTTTCTATGTTAGTAATAGATTGGAGTGCTCTCTATTCCCAGCATGATGGGGTTAATTGGTGGGAGTCACCCCTTGAATGTTATATACCAGGTGAATGTAATTAACCAGCACTAGGGTTTTAAAAGGTTAGCCTCTGAAGCAGTGGCGTACATACCAGGGTCGCAGGGGTCGCGGCTGTGACCGGGCCCGGCCCACCAGGGGGCCCGGCCGCCCCTGCGACCCGGTTTGTACCCACAGGGCCGCCTCTTCTGCTGGGGGGCCCAGGAGCCGGCCACCTCCGGGCCCCCCGAGGCTGGCCCTGCTGTCACCCGGCTGGCGGGCGCGCGAGGGAGCACTGTCCCCTGGGTGCTCCCTCTTCAGCTCCCTCGCGCACCGCACTGAAACCGGAGCCGGAAGATGACATCATCTTCCGGCTCCGGTATCAGTACGCGGCGCGCGAGGGAGCTGAAGAGGGAGCACCCAGGGGACAGTGCTCCCTCGCGCGCCCGCCAGCCGGGTGACCAGCAACACCACTGGACCCCAGGGAATCCCCCCAGCTCTCACACAGGTAAGGAGGCTGGGGGGATTAAATTAAAAAAAAAACAGAAAAAACGTGTGTGTGTGAGTGTGTGTTAGTGAGTGTGTTAGTGAGTGGTAGTGAGTGAGTGTGTTAGTGAGAGTGTTAGTGAGAGTGTTAGTGAGAGTGTTAGTGAGAGTGTGTTAGTGAGTGTGTTAGTGTTAGTGAGTGTGTTAATGTGAGTGTGTTAGTGAGTGTGTGAGTGTTAGTGAGTGTGTTAATGTGAGTGTGTTAGTGTTAGTGAGTGTGTTAGTGTTAGTGAGTGTGTTAGTGTTAGTTTGTGTTAGTGTGTGTGTTAGTGAGAGAGTGTGTTAGTGAGTGTGTTAGTGTTAATGTGAGTGTGTTAGTGTTAGTGAGTGTTTTAGTGTTAGTGAGTGTGTTAGTGTTAATGTGAGTGTGTTAGTGTTAGTGAGTGTTTTAGTGTTAGTGAGTGTGTTAATGTGAGTGTGTTAGTGAGTGTGTGAGTGTTAGTGAGTGTGTTAATGTGAGTGTGTTAGTGTTAGTGAGTGTGTTAGTGTTAGTGAGTGTGTTAGTGTTAGTTTGTGTTAGTGTGTGTGTTAGTGAGAGAGTGTGTTAGTGAGTGTGTTAGTGTTAATGTGAGTGTGTTAGTGTTAGTGAGTGTTTTAGTGTTAGTGAGTGTGTTAGTGTTAATGTGAGTGTGTTAGTGTTAGTGAGTGTTTTAGTGTTAGTGAGTGTGTTAATGTGAGTGTGTTAGTGTTAGTGAGTGTGTTAGTGTTAGTGAGTGTGTTAATGTGAGTGTGTTAGTGAGGGTGTGAGTGTTAGTGAGTGAGTGTGTGTGTTAGTGAGTGTGTTAATGTGAGTGTGTTAGTGAGTGTGTTAGTGTGAGTGATTGTGTTAGTGAGTGTGTTAGTTTTAGAGTGTGTTAGTGTTAGTGTGTGTGTCTGTTACTGAGTATGTTTGTGTGCGT
Organism: Pelobates fuscus; assembly: GCF_036172605.1. Classification (NCBI taxonomy): domain Eukaryota; kingdom Metazoa; phylum Chordata; class Amphibia; order Anura; family Pelobatidae; genus Pelobates; species Pelobates fuscus. The sequence continues at coordinate 258,356,594 of NC_086322.1, forward strand.
CTGTCACTGAGTGTGTGTCTGTCAGTAAATGTGTGCGTCTGTTCATGAGAGTGTGTGTGTGTGTCTAAAGCACTTACCTTTCTCCAGCGCCGGGCTCCCTTGGCGCTGGGGATCTCTCCGTCCCGATCCGCCTCTCGGCTCCGAATGTACATGCGTGGCAAGAGCCACGCGCGCATTCAAACCGCCCATATAGGAAAGCATTACTCAATGCTTTCCTATGGACGTTCAGCGTCTTCTCACTGTGATTTTCACAGTGAGAATCGCAGAAAATCCTCTAGCGGCTGTCAATGAGACAGCCACTAGAGATGGATTAACCCTCAGTGAAACATAGCAGTTTTTCAGCTGCAGGGTTAAAACTAGAGAGACCTGGCACCCAGACCACTTCATTGAGCTGATTTGATCTGGGTGTCTGTAGTGGTCCTTTAAGTGTATGTGTTTATGCATGCACTGGCGTACATACCGCGGTCGCACGGGTCGCAGCCCTGCGACCAGATGCCCGCCCGCCATGTGTTGCGGCCCCAGCCCGCGCAGAGTAAGCGCGGGGGGGGGGGGCCCACAGATCAGTTTTCGCACCGGGGCCCCATGGGTTGTGTGTACGCCACTGCTCTGAAGACATCAGAGAGTCTAACAGCTGGGAGAGAGGAGGCAGTTAAGCCTGAGACAAAGGTACTGTGTGAAACCTGCTTAAAGTGCTGTATTTCATTTTGTTTAAAACTGGGAACTAGATTAGCTGGCCAGTTGGATAGTTAGTAATACTGTTGTTTAGTAAGTCTCCAAGTTGGAGTAGGATTTATTTTCTTTTTGTTTTATTTTGTGGGAGAGCACAACCTTGTATATATTGTGGAAAGTGACAATAAACTGCAGTACTATTTTATCCTGACTGTTGCATTTGAAGTTTGTGAAGAGCCTGGCCATCCTGCCACAGTGTATAGAAACCGTACGTTTATGATAGACGTGGATATTTTAAAAAGTAGTAAAACAAATTAACTGGTTAACATAGAAAGAAAATCACAAGGCAGATTTTTAAACAAGCTAATTATATCCCCAAACTGACAAAAAAAGGTATCAGTAGCAATATGACCGAACAGGGAATATACGTAAAGAAACGTAGAATTCGTGAAATAGAACTTAGTGCATACTGTAGCCTATTTGAATAAGAACTAGCCGAATATGGATTTAGAGCAAGGTGTTTGTGTTTTAATCGTACGAAATAGATTGGTCCTGGGTGACCAAACGGAAATAAGAGAATGCCCGTAATAATATTACTGTGTATATAAATAATAATAGATTAGGTAGTTTCCGTACGAATATGTAAAAGCAGTGATAAAGTGCCGAGCGTTCGTCTGTTTTGGCGTGAACACTGAAATCGGTTAAAAAAGCGTGTATTTGTACGAATATGATAGAGGGAGCCTACCCCTACGTTTTTAGGCCCGAACGGCGGGAAATAGCGGGGCGCTATTTCCTACGCCTAACTTACGTGAACGTGCCGGTCTCGTGACCGGAAACCGGGTACCTTGACCGGGAACCGAGTGGAAGGCCTCAAACGGACAGAGGACTGGTCAGGACGTCTGACTGCTGGAAACAGGAAAAAATTCTGGAGGGAAGCTGGACAGGAAGTGCTGGTTGCTATGGGGACAAAACAATCAGCTGAAAGGCAGAGGTGAGTAGGGGCTGGGAGTTTAAGTAGGGGACTTACTCCTCCCACAAATTCAGGCCTCCACAAGTTCAGGCCTTTTAACATATATATAATGTTTGGCAATGTTTAATGTTTTTTTAACTGATTTCAGTGTTTGGGGGACTGCCTGACAACTCAGGCAATCTCCCTGCAGGCAGTTCCTTAGCCTGCTATTGGGACTACGTAATGGCGTCAGTGCGATCACATGGCCCGGGAGGGGAGGGGTTGCAGCAGGGGACTGCCTGAGTTGCAGGGCCGGAGTACTGTGCCGGAAGGCGCTAGATTGGAGTGACTGGCAGGAGGTGGGTGCACAGCGCTTGGCAAGTAAGTACATAGTGGCTCAGGGGCTTCTAACCGTTACAGCGTTCTATTCTGCCACAAGGGCTTTTAGCAAAAAAAATTCAAAGAGGACATACTCTTTGAAAAAAAAGCATTTCAACAACCTAAACTCCTTTAGGGGTCTGAAGTGTCCCTTTAATTTGTCCTTTACTTTACTTCTCCTGTTACACGTCTGTTCAGTTATATTTAAAAAATATGGAAAAAAAAGTTTGAAAAAAAAAATAGATTCTCCTTGTGCTTTAGTGATGTCATAATGCTTTTACAAATATCACATCTAACCTGTGCAGTAAACAGCATATAGAATGTTCGTGGTGGACACAGAATGTTCATGATGGCAACGGTGTTGGTAGGTTTCAGAAACAAAAGGAAAGCTCCCCAGCATCCTAGCTGACAGTCACCTGTATAGCACCAACCCTTCCTAATAAGTAGCCTGGGGGAGCCCTGTATTGCTCATCTTTGTTTTTATAATAGCCTTCTTTGAGAAACGTAAAATTAAAAGAAAGAAAAAAAAAAAAGCAAGCTTTAATATTCTACTGCTCCCTTAACTAACTGTAAAAATCCAGGGCTAAAGAGCTCCAAATCTGGGGTTTATCCCCAGACGTTTCCCCACCCTACCCCAGCTGGTGCTTGGCAGTCGAAAAATGACCATGAATTTTATCCTTTTTTTCATTGTCGATATCCTCTTATGAGAGCAGTGATATTGGAAGTAAGTATATTTTACAAGTAGAAAGCTTGTATGTATATTATATTCATAGATTAACTTTTTTTATTACTATATCCTGTGTTATAACCTATTATCTGGTGTTATGCAAAACCACTTGATCATATTCAATTAACAATGGGAAAATGTGCTTTGTTTGAATAGTTTATTAGAAAATGTTCACCCATATGTTCTTGTCTGAATTTTAGTGTCACTATTTTATTTGTCATCATTTTGTTAAGACAGTTTGGTTTGTTAGGTAATTTCTGACATTTTAATTAAAGTCGCATATCACATAATTATGTGTTTAGTCAAGGTGGCTTCTAGGTGGCAAAAAGACCAGGGGACTTCAGCCCAAGGGTTAATTTTATGGCCCCTCCTATTGGCTTAAGACCCTTCTAAAACCAGCCGTTACCATACCCTAAGTCCAGCCCTAAAACATGTACTCTACAAATCACTTCTACATAAGTCTATAGTTATAAACTCCACACATTCTGTATTAATAACTGCTGGCAGACTAATGTAATCTGAGGGTATTTAACTGCTCGCCGACAGCATTTCCTTAAACTTTTATTGTGTCTAACCACCAAGCTACACATTACTGCTTTGCTTATTTCATTGAATTATTTTACAGGACTAACCTTGCTAGTACCCAACGTTCCAGTGGAAGATTGGACTACTGATCCCTCCACCTCTTCCCTGTAAAATACCTCTCCTCGGTTTGAATTTCCCAGGATTCTGTTCTTGGATTTTCAGCTTCTTCCTCTGAGGTAAAATATTCTTATCTCACCATTTAGTGTACAATGTAAAGTCAGTGGGGTATTGCACAAAATGTTATATTTCCAGAAGGGAAGATATGTACCAGGTTTCATAATCCAAATCAGACCTGGAAAAAGTGACATATTTCGTTTTTGTTGTGGTATTTTTAAATAATTTATTGGGAAATGTCCCCCATATTGTTTTATCTGAATTTTAGTTATGCCACCATTTGATTTGGTTTTATTTTGTTAAAATAATTTGTTTGTTACAGGATTACAGCTCGCTGTACTGGTTAGGATGCCACGAATACCTAGAGCCTGAGCTGCTGGGGGGCAGAGAGATGGCACAGAGAGGTTGAGGGAAGAGAGATGGCACAGAGAGACTAGGGGCAGAGAGATGGCACAGAGAGGCTGGTGGCAGAGTGATGGCACAGAGAGGTTGTGGGCAGAGTAATGGCACATGATAGCAGAGCGATGGCACAGAGGTGCTGGGAGCAGAGAGATGGCGCAGAGAGATGGCATAGAGAGACTAGCACAGAGAGACTGGGGCAAAGAGATGGCACAGAGAGGCTGAGAGCAGGGCGATGGCACAGAGAGGCTGGTGTCAGAGATGTGGAACTGGCAGGTTATTTAAGGGCACAGATAGCTAATTGGCATGATATACACATTTTATGAATGTACTGCATTTTGGTATGATATGCAGAGTTTATGTATTTATTGCTCATTGTATAATACACCAAGTTTATGTATCTAATATTCATTGGCATGATATATCAAGTTTATGTTCTTATTGCTCATTGGAAGGATATACCAAGTTTAGGCATTGATTGCTCATTGACATGATTACCAGTTTTATGCATTTAGGTAATTGGCATGATATACAAGGTTTAAACATTTAAGGTTATTGGGCACGATATGCAAGGTTTATGCCTTTAATGCCCTAATAGAATTCCCTTTATGGAAAATCCTTCAGATCTCCTTTTATAAAATTTCTGCCTGGTTGGGGAGATCTTCCATATTGATTAGTGATGTCCAAGGGTCAAGTATGCAGGGCAATTGCTCCCTGGGCTGCTCTTTAACCACTTTTCCAATCTAAATGCCCAAGTGCACAGCACTTTAATTCTTTCTATTCGATTATATTATGTATCGTCTATCAATGTGGGCTTGTGTGTTTGTGTCTATTGCTGATGTTAACGGGTGGGTTGGTAAAATTACACTATATGCCACTAAATTGTTTTTGCCCTCCAGGTCACAAGCTGCCAGCCCTCCCCTGGGGCTGTCTATGATGTCAGTTCCAGTAATATTTTAGAGTATTTTATTCCCTATGGCAGGGTCAAGCATTTTAAATTCCAGTTGGTGTTGATCATTTCTATTAAAAGTTTATAAATAAAATGTTGCAATATGATGTTGCTGCACAAACTGCTTCAAAATAAAAAATAAACTGCTGTTAGAGCACTTATTGATATACCGTACTTAGTTATATATTAGCAATTCCTTTTACTATTGTGACAGATCCATCTGTATGGACTTATATTGCTGGTTCGTCTGTTTGCCTTAATTTCGCTGGATTTCCTGTCCGTATGCCCCTGTTCGTGTGTTTCTCCAAATACAGATTGAAACTACCGAACGGACGGCCACCCAGGAGAGGAGTGTGGGGATATTTATGGGATAATAATTGTAAACAGAGAGAATTGCCCACGATTTTCAATTCTCAGATCCCTAAGAACGTTTATCGTTATAAGTGAAATGTATAACCATATACCGGTAATTAAAATCACAAATTGTTATAAAAATAGATAATTTATTTATTTTTATATTCAAATGATAATAATATAAGTAACATGCATGATAATAATCAATGGAATTTCAGTATAACATTAATATGCAATACAATATGGTAATTAAAAACATCTCCTAATGACTAAGACGTAGTTTAGAATCTACACATTAGGTGTCAAGATTGATTTACGACCCTTTCACAGAGACAAAGAAGGTTTCACAGGGAGACAGAGCATTCCTTAGAGCTGCAGCAAAAACTTTCTGGCAGAAGTAACCCTTTCAATGCTGGCTAGACCTCTTCTAGGGATTTAAGATCTACTCCTATGTAATTTTAAATAAAAATTTAATATTTAAAAAGTCAGTAACCACTTCCTTGATTCCATCAAATTAAGAGAAAATCTTACTATGTTACATAAGCTGATATTTTAATTAATTTGTCTAAATAGGTATTTTATCTTATTTTAGAGCCAATCAATACAGCTGGATAAATGGTCATGATATGCTAACGTGATATTAATCACACAAATACATTAATGGCTATAGTAATCCCAGCTGCAGATGGGATGCTATAACCATATATATATTCTTTAATAATTAAGATTTCTAAATATGAAATCTAATCATGATTTATCCAGCCATATATCATGCTATTAATTTTAATTAATTTAAATTAATTAATTAAATGCCTGTATATTTACCAGTTAAGTAGATATTTTCTCATCAGATATCCTCAGGTAGCTAAGTGCCAAGGAATGTTTCTCTCTGGCTCTGCATGGAGTGTAAGAGTTTCTTGGTTACTCTGATCGCCCGATTCTGCCTGGATCTCTCTGAATCTCCCGAGAGTGTTGTAATCTCTCTCTCTTCAATCTTTGAATTCCCGAATCTTCCCTTGTCTTAACTTTTTAAAGGGGAAATTCCTCTAAGTGATAGCCAATCACAAATGTGGGGTGTGGTTATTTTCTAGGTAACCATTTTAGTATTTGGACTCTAGATGGCAGCCTTGTTCCACTACACATACCTATCCAGGAAAGAGTTAACTTTTCCTGGTGGCTATTTTTGACGTCATTTACGTTATCTCTATGTGGCCTATAATTCAGGTTTCCTTTCAGATCAAAGGGTTTTTCTCAGACTTATTCAGACTATGCGTCTCCATTTTCTGTAATAATTCCTAATATGACACATTGTGAACTAAGTTTCAACTTAGACTACAATGGGAATCTTGTACAATATCGAAAGTAGAATTTAATTATTTAATCCTATGTCTGGGAATAGCATTTATTTATATTGCATTAGTACCTAGACAGTCTCTTATCACTTGGTTTATTTATATTACACATTCCATTCAGCTCGGGCAAAGCGGTCAGTTTTAGAGAAAGGATAGAAATTTTGTGTCTCTTTGTTAACTTGAAGATACAAAATGGAGTCTGGTCTATTTAACAATGACTTCAGAATCTACACTTTGTATTTCTATCATAGCACAAAATGTCTGCCGATATAAATACCCTGACATAACCCCCCTTAATGCCTGTCATAGCCAAATAATTTAGCTTATGAATAGGCACTATGGAAGTTACAAGACATATTGTGCAATCACATCATTTCTTACATAGGCTCATGCGTGGAATGAACATTTTTGTATATATTTGTACCTGTAAGTGTTTTGAACTTTACGCTTAGTACAATCAACCATAATATCATTGTTATCATAACACACCCAATAACAATCTTAACATGGATGAACCAGTCAACACGATCAATAAGGTCAGTATCTAACTCAGAGTATTTAAATGTGTCCACAGAAATATTATCTTTCTTGATTTACATTTGGATAGTGTGGTTGGGCTTATGGTCCAGCAAGAACTTTAGATTAGGATCTAGAGGGATATCTAGATTCTGGAAGGGATCCACCATCTCAATAGCACTTTCGAGGACGTCAGTGTACACTGGGTATAGCGTAACGTCACCGATGGTGATACGAGAGTCGTGGGGAACCTTGATCAATGATACAGGTGCTGGTAAGGCAATTACTTTATTCGTCACCTGGTCCCTGTGAAAAACACTCATGTTTTTAAGACACGTGCTTACCAACCATTTATCTTTTACTAAGATAGCATGTACTAACGCATTACTGTCGGTTTTTGACATAGTCACTTGACATGTTTCAGAGCCATGTTTAAGGTACTCGATCCCACACAAAGCATTGGTAGAATCGTACACAAAAGGTTTTCCATCACATTGGAAATTATTGTCTTTGAATTTTTCACAGTCATTCAAAATGGGTATTGAATACCAATCTGGTATCCACGGTTGAAAAGCCAAAACGTTTGGGGTTTGGACTTTTACATGGATATTTTCCTTCCATGTACCAACATTGTAAATTGTTTTCATTTGAAAAATGTCTTTGGGGGGCGGGGCCGGACCGCCGAGCTGGCCGGTCGCAGGCCGGAGCAGCTCCTGCAAAAACCTGCAAAAACCTACGAAAATAAGCCTTTTTTCACCTAAATCAGACCGACAACGAAGGTGCCCGGAGCAAGGGGACTGCTGGATCCCGGGAGAGGCTGGCTCGATGAGCTGCAGTCCCCTGGGGGAGAAACTCTAGTGGCAACCGCTGAGTCCTTCACCTGCTATCCTGCACCACAGACCCCAACCCGAGGCACAAGCCCGAGCGGATCCGGCCTTGCTCCCCCACCGTGGGCCGGGGGGTGATCCCGGTCCTCACCCTGAGGCCTGAATCGTGACAGTCCAAATGGGGCAGGGGGGACCCAGACGATGTAACCAAAATGGCGGGCGCCATGTGCGCAGGAGGCAGAGGTGAGACCTGCTACCCCGCGATCACGACGCGACTCCTACCTCCCAACCCTGTAAAAAAGTGGAGAAACACTCACCAGCCCCCGAGGCCATCGGAGCCGAAGCCCAGCGGCCCACTCAACTCACATGAGGAGAGAGCAGCGGCAACACTGAGGAGCCAGAGCACCGCATGGCACTAACTCCCACCAGGAAACTCCGTGCATGAAACAAAACGGGACACTCGAGGGGGCGCACCCACGGGACACTCTCTCCCCACTCAGCCTAAAACCAAGATGACTCCCATGGGCATCCTCAAACTCACCACCAAGGCTGCTACCGACATTCAGAGGAATGACAGGGGAAGAATCCCTCTCATGCCGGCAAGGAAAAGCAAATGGCGGCGCCAGAAAGCAACAACCACACAGTGTAACGCACAGCCAGCCTCACCCAAGCAATGAGTCTTCTCACACCTCGCTAAGCAGGGCATAGGTTGAACATACCATATCACCCGGGCACTAGTCCGCTGCCACGAGGAGCAGGAAGGCCAGAAGACTACATAAGGCCTCACATGCATGTAAACTGGGACTCTCACCTGCAGCTAACATTACAGCCTGCCTGATATAATTTAAGGCATATAGTCTGGCTTCCTGAGCATGCTTTTACCTACAGAGCAATTTATTCCATAGCATATAAGGAAGCATGTTTTTATAACACACCTGCTGTATGTTATTCACCTGTACTATCTCTCCCATGCATTGTTTCACGCTTTCATTCAGATATACCATACCGTAAGCTTACGCGTACCTAACGATGCCACCTGAATGTTTAGTCTAGCAAGTTTATTGAAAGCTTTCGATGCCGCATAGTTTGTGACTTTCATGATGTATATAAAATGTGCGTAGTAAGGAAAACAGCCTAGAACTTAGACATGTTTATCTGTTTAGAACTTTATCGATACATAGCACTTAAGGGCTCTAACAGACGGATAGCAGGATATAACCTCTTACCACTTACTCTACTTAAGCAATTTATTATGATAGCTGTAGTTATAGCGTGTACCTAGCTTGTAAAGTTAACTTAACTTTTCCAAGGGGCCTACTGTGTGATACCCAGCGAGTACGTAAACAGAATTGACACGAATATTCGCAGTTGAACCCTGCCCAGCATGTAACCTAATCTTAACACTTACTTAAGCACCCATACCTTTAGCGATGTTTAGCCTATTTAACGCGATTCACATAACCGTTGTTTTAGATTGCATCTTAACACAACTTGTTTAATATACGCTTCTGTTCAAACCATATGTATATTTACAAAAAAAAAGTGCATTGCTTAACTTTTCCCCACTGTAACTAATGTCTTGGAACCTGCATATGGATTGCCGTTGGGGCACCATATGTATGCCTGTGATTAATATATGCACTGCAAAAATAAAGAATTTAAAAAAAAAAAATGTCTTTGGGAGTTACATATGGTATGGCCAATAAAAAGCAAATCTCCATACGTTCCGGATCAATTAAAAGAGGTATAGCGCTCCCCATCTCAAAGGCCAGTTTTAATTGCATAGGCTCAATTGTTTCTCCATCCACATTGGCAAGCATCGCATGAACAATATCTTTGGATACAAAATACAGAGGTATGCGTCCCGCTGCCAATTCGATCATTCCAGTTTGCACTTCGTCGAGAAAAGCAAGTGTGTGGAACAATATTGGGTCATGCAGAAATAGAAGTTCACGCTTAAATAAGTCATGACTTTGGTGCAACTCAGTGGATTTGGCAATTAACTCCGAATGCAAATTTGTTGTAACAACTGTGTCTTCCACAATAGTTAACACATCTTGGAGAAGTGTTCTTTGCTGTTTTATCACCTGATGAATGTCGTTAATGTGTTGTTTTAGCGCATAGATTTCCATATCCAGCTTTTGGACAGTAATAGAGTTGGCTGCAGACATTCCAGTTGCGACAACTGCACCAACAGTGGCACAAACTAATGCAACAATTATAGCGGTGAGGAACCTTTTGGGTCGGTTGCTCATCGAAATAGAACTGGATACAAATGGTTTCCGGGCTTGCTCCAAGATGTTTCGCACACGGTCCTGTGCTCTTTGGAGGTGCATCTGGTACCAAGTCTGTAACTCAGGAAGCTGCATCGATGAAATGTTGTACGCCTTCTCGATGGAAATCTTGGGGTCCAAGCTGACGAACACACGTTGGGTAAGGATCCTCTTCTCTGTTAAGATGAACCCTGGTGTCTCTTGAATCAGGATGCCGGAGGATGGTCCCATCTCTGCGATCGGGTCGGTCCGTAGCTCTCTACAGCAGTACGATCCAGAAACACGCCACATCCTTCTTGGACATCTTTCGACAGTCACGGATCAGGAACTCGTTTCAGACTTATCTACTAATGATTCAAGGTTTGTTATGTATACAAACTTATAACAGTGTGACATCACTTGGCCTAGGACAACACATTATTACAATCCATCAACATATGTATTCTCTCTAATTCTATTTTTATAACTTCATCCCTCACTACATTTATCACTGACTCCTTAGCAATATGCCTATAGCAGTTAAACAAGCTAGTAACCTGCTTAAAAATGTAGTTATTGGATGGCAAGGAAATGGTTAATGACATGAACGTACATGAGATCATGGCACATCACAACATTTCACATCATACGATACCACGTGAATCAAGCATTCATCCAGGTTAGTCGTTCACCCTTCTGCATCCGAATCCACACCTATAATCCTTAATTGAGATTTAGGATGACAAGCACGCAACTGGTTAATGTGAACCCACTTTTCAATAAAATCACCATCCTTAGGAATTTTTATTTTGTACGCTACTGGGGAAATTTTGTCAATGATGACATATGGCCCTTTCCAAGAAGGTAAAAATTTATTTTCCTTGACTTGATTTCGCGCAAAATTATACAGATAGACTTGATCTGTTATCTCATATTCCTTTTTCGTGGTTTTTAAATCGTAATAGGTCTTAACCCCTGTCGCTGCTTTTTCTAGATTCTTTTGGGCAAAAGCAAACGCATGCTGTAAATGCTTGCGCAAATCTTCGATATACTGATGCGTAGTGGCAGCATTGATCAAATTATGATCCGAAGTACAATATAGTAAATGCTGTGGTAAAACCATCTTTCTTCCTGTCATCAATTCAAAAGGTGACAATTTGGTAGCAGTGCTAGGTGTAGCTCTAATCGCCATTAAAACTAGGGGCAATTTAATGTCCCAGTCTTTACCAGACTCCTTAACATACTTCTTCAGAATATTAACGATAGACTGGTTATATCGCTATACCCCCCCGCTAGACGCAGCGCGGTATGCAATATGTAGCTTTCGTTTAACACCTAGAATATTCCACATCTTAGCCATTACTTCGCTGGTAAAATGACTACCTCTGTCTGACTCAATTCTTTGAGGCAGACCGAACCTGGAAAAGACATGGTTAATCAACAAAGTGGCGCACACGGTACTCGTGTTCTCTTTACAAGGCAAACATTCTATCCACTTTGTGTACATACATGTAACGGTTAACATGTATTTGTTACCTCTTGAAGATCTTGTTACAGGACCTTAAAAGTCAATTTGGATATCAGACCAGGGTAATGACACCCCCCTCTTCTGAAGTGGTGCACGATGGGTTGGACCATGGGGTTGATATTGCGGACAAATCAAGCATCCCTGACAGTATGTCTTAACATCTCTTAACATGTGTGGCCAATATGCATAATCACGCAATATCTCATATGTGATCTTATCACCACGATGCCCAGATGTAGGTGCATCATGTGCGTGTTGGAGCATTAACCCTCGGTATACAGTTTGGACTACCCATTGTTGAATACCATGTTTAGAAGTTCTGACCAGCAGCCCATCCATGATACTAAATTGGACTTTATATCTCATCAAGATTCGTAAATCTTCATTATCTTTGCAATCCTCGTCTGTAATGGGATTGGCAGTAGGGTCTTCTATATGTTTATAGAATATACCTATGACAGGATCATTCTTCTGACTGGTAATCAGGTCCTCACTAGGAGCTTCTTGACTCCATTGCACGACATTTAAGTCGGCATTATCTCTAGCCTGTCGTCTAGTTATGGCTTCAACATGAATTGAACCCATGAGATCATCAATGTTTAGGGTTTCTCCATTGATGGCTGCTTGTTTTGCCAGTGAATCGGCTAAGTCATTACCATCCTTGTCAATACCTTCTATCTTAGAATGGCCTTTGGTTTTCTTCCAATATATGGTTAAACCGTGTTCCTTAACCAACTCATCTATTTTACAAAACAATTTCCCATGTTTAACAGGTTTGTTATTGCTTTTCAGCATTAGGTTACGTTTCCAGCTAGGCAGATATTCGACGAAACTGTTGCGAACATAGTTGGAATCAGTTATGATAACAAATTCTGTGATACTATATTCTATTGCCATCTGAATGGTCTTATATACGGCACAGAGTTCGGCTATCTGACTGCTTTTGGGACCAATACTGTATCCTATAGATACATTGGGATAATCACCTATCCAGGCGATTCCGATACCTGCAACTAACTTCCGTTCAGCACCAGCGATGTGGTGATATGAACAACCATCAATGTATACCCACGGTAGTGGTCGACAGTATTCCTCGTCATAAACTTTATAAGGGGATAGCAATTGCTCTTCTAGGAAGTCATCTCCGGTGTCATTATCATCCAGAGATGGAGCAGTACAGTCATGTAATTCTGCTAAACCTTGGGCAACTGGGCTTCTCTTATTATGTTTATAACGGACTTCTAACGGCCATCCCTGTAAGGATAGAGTCCATGCAGTAATTCGACTGTTAGAGAGATTACCGTCTCTAATTCTTTCACTCTGCAGATACTGTAGAGGTTGGTGAGCTGTTTCTACAATTATTTTCTCACCTTGGATATAGCTACGAAAATTTTGTAGTGCCCAGACAGTCGACAATAACGCCTTCTCACACGTGTTGAATTTAACTTCAACAGGTGACAAAGTCTTGCTAGCATATGCAATAACTTTGTTTAAACTGTCCTGCTTCTGATACAGAACAGCACTGATGCTTAAATCGGTATAACCTGTCTCCAGATAGAAGGGTTTACCCCCCTCTGGGTATGCTAAACAGGGTGCCTGAGTGAGCTTCCTCCTCAGTTCACTTACCGCTAGGTCCTGAGACTCCCCCCAGTTCCAGGTAGTTTCCTTTTTAAGCAGGTGTAAGAGTGGTTTCGTTATTTCTGCATAGTTATCTATAAACTTACGGGAGTAATTAGTCATACCAAGGAACGATCTTAATTCCCTGATTTAGTACGGCTTCAACCTTCTTCCTCTGGGGATTTAATCCTTCAGAGGTTACCTCATGTCCGAGGAAATTGACATGGGTGCGACACCATTGCGCCTTTTGTAAAGACAGTTTAATCCCTGACTCTCTTAACTGAGTGAGAACGTGTCTAATCTCTATGATATGTTTATCAAAGGAAGTGCTTTTCAGCAAGACATCGTCAACATATGATAACGTTCCTCTCTCGAGTGCGTCAGGCATAGCTTTATGCATGAACACAGCGAATTCATGACCAGAGTTTATGTAACCGAAGGGCATACGGGTCCAGGTATACTGCTGCTTTCCAAATGTGAAGGCCAATTTGTATTGGTCTTCATTATGGACTGGTACAGTCCAATATCCCTGCGCACAGTCAATGTCAGTGAATATTTTGGATCCCTGCATTTGTACCAAACATTGGTCTATGTATGGCACTGGCCAACCAGACATATAGACGCGTTTATTTAGCTGTTGTAAGTCAGCGCATAAACGCCATTGTCCATTAGGTTTCAGAATCCCCAAGATCGGATTATTATACGAACTGTGCACTGGACGTATAATGCCCCTCTCCTTTAAATTCTGAATGATGTCTTGTAGACCATCGTATGACGCTAATGGGAGTCTATATTGTTTGATAAATACAGGTGGTACATTTGGATCAGTTTGTATTCTGGCTACGTGGAGGTTAGTTAACCCACAGTCGTAGGAATCTTTGGCAAAAATATCTTGGAATTCCAAAAGGATTTCCTTTAGCTGCTGTCGCTCAACATCATTGGAGCAACCGTCAGCTAAAGATATTTGCTCTTCTAGCCTTTCCTGAAATCCTGGAAAGATTTCAGGCAGGCCTATCTCATAAGCTTCTTCAAGCCTAGAAGTTAGGTCAGTTCGGTGTTGACTTACCTTTTCTCTCTGGTCGTGATACTCTTGTGATTCCTGCTCATTGAGCGGATGATCGAAGGTGATTGATGCTTCTTCGATTTTACACGAGCCGTCTTCGACATTGAAGGGATATACAGATAGGATAGTGAATAATCCTTCTGGGGAGGAATGGAATATTTGATCGACAATTTCGTCCTCAGTTAAGTATTCTTCAGGGATGAGGCCTATAATTTGGTTTTGGAAACCAAATGTATAGTACTCAGCATCCAATGCTAGACCTAATAATGTTCCTTTTGGTAAAGTAACACTATTGGGTGTAACATTGTTGACCATTATACAGGTGGGATTCTTACCAATACTTACCATTGGTGTATGTGTTACCACCATCCCTAATTGTTGTATCCTGTTGGATAAACAGATTAGGGCATCAGAGTTTTCTAATCTCTGACCCTCCTTGACCTGTAGGGGTAAAAGAAAATTACTTGTCCCTTGTGGAATGGTTATGTCATCAGGTACTTGGATACTTACCGCATATGGGAGCATTTGTCCTGATTTCAGGGCGTTTTCCTCGTGTAGGTATCCACAAGGATTACCTTTTAACCTTGTCCACAAGTTGGAATTAATCAGGTCAAGGTGTATGGCAAAGCGATGTATGACATCATTGCCAATGTAAACCTGATAGCGAGGTTCGTCCATCACTAGGAATAAATGTTTAACTGTCTTATTTCCAATGGAAATAGATAGTAAACATTTTGCTATCACATTGTGACTCTCTGATTCGCCATCCAGGTTCTGGATCCACCTGTCATGTGGGGAAGCGTACCTGATCATTTTAGGATTAGCGATTTGCTTTAACAGACTTCTGCTAATATAGCTGTTCTCACTGTTTAAGTCCAGCTTTGCATTCCTATTTCTTCCTAAGTCATTTATCTGAATAGGAAAGAATAAGTTGTTATTAACCCTTTCAATTCTGGCAAGGAATTGAGCATGACCTGCCAGATCTACAGATTCAACATAGTCCCTGTGAAGAGAAATGGTTAAAACATCACCTTCCAGAGAGACATTCTGGATCCTCTCTGGAGCAATTCTTACGGAATGCTCATCTACAGGTGCGATTGCGTCATTCACCTGCAGGATAGTCACGTCAGGTGACTGACTATTCCTAAAATGTACCTCAATCGAGTCAGGTCTTTCTTCTATTACATGGCAGTTACGATCAGATTGTACATGTGATTTCTCATAGGTTATAGGAACCTTAGCTTGCGACCATACAATTCCATTCACACAGTCAATAATTGTGTTAAGTCTTCTGAGTATATCTATACCCAGAATTAGTCGGTTATAGGGGAGATCTACCACTATCACCGGGTGTCTAAAGGTTTTGTTACCTATTTTAAACTTTAACCAAGTATTGCCAATAACATGAAGTGCATTTCCTCCAACATTCAACAAAGCATTGGGGAAATCTCTTAGCTTCGGCTTATCCGTTGCTAAGTCCATTACCTGCTGGAAGTAGGTATTGGATAAGATCGTGGCTTGTGAACCAGTATCTATTAACCCTTTGAAAGGCTGGGGTAGCGAATCCTGTATTTCTACAGACATGTAGTACCTTCCTTCATGTTCTTCTAATTCACATAAGAATTTAGAATGTGTCAACATATTACTTGTTTTCCATACATTACCGGTCACAGCAGTAGTTTCTACCTGTACTGAGGAATGCTCAGTCTTACCCACAGGCCCATCCTTTTTAGGAATATCTTGAACTGTCAAGCGGGAACTAGTGGTCGGCATCTCATCAGTTAACCCTTTCAGGGCTGGATCCTGGAAACTAGTGGTTGCTGGGGTTATTTTAGCCTTTGGCTGAAATGAAAAAACAGAGGAACACGTTACGCCTCCTTCACCCGGAAGTGAAGTGACGGAATAGGCAATAGGTTTCCTAACACAACTATTGTTTATTTGACGGTTAGTACCTGGAAAGGAAACAGGGTTAGGCATTACATCTACTGACAACCTATCCTGTTTAGTCACTGTAGCTATATTTGCTGCGGCATTTGTTGTTGCTGCTGCATTTGCACAGGTGGCTCTGCAATTGGAGCTGTCCCTAAAAAAGGATTGATAGCAAAGTTTCGGTTAATCTTTGTTATTTCCTCCATTAATTTGCCCATCTGGTCTGTCAATTGACCAACCTGACGACGCAAATTATTTCCCCCATTGCCGTTTTGTCTTTGCCCATTAGAATTTGGCTGGGATGGCTGAGACTGTTGGGAGTTATTGGAAGCAGATTGGTTGTTTCTGTTTACATATCTCCTATTTCCCTGAGGATTCCTTCTCCATTGGGAATTACCTTGGTTCCTATTAACCCAGGGGCGTTTATTCCCATTGGAATTGGATTTTTCAGAGTTATTGTCAGAGGAGTTTGCAGAATTGCTTCTGGCGTTTTCCTGTTTCTGTGGCTTTGGTGTTTTCAAAACCTCAGAATAGGTCCTCTTTTTCTGTTGGGTTTCTAAACCTGAATTTTAGTCTCTGACACCATTTTATCACCAGGTTTCTTAACCTTTGGCTGATTTTCGTCATGTGCATGGTGTATAGTATACAATTTCATGCACTGACTGACTAGCCATTCTAATGGTAGCTTACAGTCATAATCTCTTGCGAGATTCATTTGTATGTTTACAGGCATGGCATGAAAATACAGATCTTTGAAATCTGTGCTTTCATACCTGGGTTTTCTTTGGGCCACGGAGTATGCATTTTTAAGAATGACTAAAAATTCTCTGGGACTTTGATCTGGACGGCACTTTAAGTTATAAAGCGCCTTCTTTGCAGAAGCAACGGTTTTATACTTACCATATTCCATGATTATTTCATATTTCATCTTGGACCAGGACATTAACTGCATAGCTTGAAGACTCTCTAGAGAAACACGGCACATTGAATCAAAGGTCCATGTAATGAACCATTTCTTATGAATGTCATCATACATGCCCAATGAATTCATTGCTCTATCATAATTTTCTAGATGTTCAGATATGTTTCCTGAACCTCTAGAAAATTGTGGGACAGTCTATCTAAGGAACTTAACAACCTTTGGCGATTCATAAACAGGCGTAGTTGATTTACGACTTCTGTTTCTGTGTTTGGGTAAACGTCTATGCGATCTGTCTGCTGAAGAGGAATTAGACCCATACAACAGTGCAGATGGCATATCAGTCACATGGCCTTCAGAGTGGACAGTGCAATCACTTTCACTCCCATCACTCTGAGCTTCTCGTTCACTGTCATAATTCTGATTAGCATCAGAATCCTGCCAGTGTACAGAACCATGTCTGTTTTCATTCCTATCACCTTGAACTGGACTCTCCCTCTCAAGTTTGGCCAAGACAGCTTTTTCGAACTGTTCTGCCCAAGATTGCCAAGATTGTTTGGCAATGCCAGGAGATGGAGAATTCTGTTTCACAGGTGATATTCCTGAATTACTCACGTCTTTCCTTACAGATTGTTTTATGAAAACCTGGTCTGGTGTGGGAAAATCATAACAAGGAGGGGATTTATAGATAGTCTTTTCTTGCATTTTTGTGCAACTTTTTGGCACAGAATGATGGCTACCAACCTCATTGCCTGATTCCTGGCTCTCCTTTTCATACTCAGTCAAATTGCATTTTAAGCTGATTTATTTCTTGTGCATATTTCGTTTTCATGATCAGCCTGACGAGTTTTATGCTCAGAAAGTAAATCTTGGAGTTTCCCATCTTGAATGCCAAATTGTTCACTGTACGTGTCCAGTTTGGTATTCAATACCTTGTTTTCATCTAACGCCTTAAGAAGTGCTGACATAAAGAAAGGCCAAGAGTGTATTATGTACCCCATTTTTTTCTCTATGTTCTTTTGTTCAGCAATTACTTTAAGGTGTCTTAGTATGTGTTCATAAGTTATCATTGTGCATTTAGCATCCCATTCAATGCTTTTTAACCAAACATCATAGCTTAAATCATTTTTCATATGTTTATGAATATTGATTAGAGCATTTTTTCTTAGGTCTTCAATTATTTCACAATTATCTGTTACAGATTTATCGCTGTCCATTTTTTTATACAGTGATTTAATCTCAATACAAAACTCTTTTCTATATTAAGATTAATATTTCATGAATTACACAAATATTATTGTATATGGAATATAATTTCAACTTAAACGATCTCAGCAGCGTGCCTCCAATTTGTGGGGATATTTATGGGATAATAATAGTAAACAGAGAGAATTGCCCACGATTTTCAATTCTCAGATCCCTAAGAACGTTTATCGTTATAAGTGAAATGTATAACCATATACCGGTAATTAAAATCACAAATTGTTATAAAAATAGATAATTTATTTATTTTTATATTCAAATGATAATAATATAAGTAACATGCATGATAATAATCAATGGAATTTCAGTATAACATTAATATGCAATACAATATGGTAATTAAAAACATCTCCTAATGACTAAGACGTCGTTTAGAATCTACACATTAGGTGTCAAGATTGATTTACGACCCTTTCACAGAGACAAAGAAGGTTTCACAGGGAGACAGAGCATTCCTTAGAGCTGCAGCAAAAACTTTCTGGCAGAAGTAACCCTTTCAATGCTGGCTAGACCTCTTCTAGGGATTTAAGATCTACTCCTATGTAATTTTAAATAAAAATGTAATATTTAAAAAGTCAGTAACCACTTCCTTGATTCCATCAAATTAAGAGAAAATCTTACTATGTTACATAAGCTGATATTTTAATTAATTTGTCTAAATAGATATTTTATCTTATTTTAGAGCCAATCAATACAGCTGGATAAATGGTCATGATATGCACTCAGATCCAGGCTATCTGGGGATACGTTACACAAACCATATGCATTCGGTATTTCTTCAGTTATGTATTTTATTGTATTTTTCCTATTGTATTTTAAAATGGCGATTGTCTCTATCCTGGGAGATAATTAGGTTTCTTCCTAATTATCTCCGGGATAGAGAAGAAGGATTTATGGGTAAGATGGGAAGGGCTTATGTTGAAGCCACTGCGATTGGCTACTGTCCAATATGTTTTACAGTCTTCCACAAGGTCCCCTAGGGGAGTGTCCACCTTGTGGAGACCCGCATAAATACCGGGCAGGTAGCCCCCATTAAACACATTCCTGTTTGACCTTTAGGACGGAGCTTGGTCTCGTTTGTGGTGGGATTTATTATTGGGATTATTGGGACAGTACTTTCGTTATTTCTAGCTGTGGAAGGAGTTCGACTGAATTGCTGATCGGGAGTTGCCGCGTTCGTATGCTCCATTCGGGAGTTTGACGATCGGCTGGATTAAAACTGCATTTCTGGAGAAGGGGATTATTGACTAAACGGCGGCTTTATCTACCTGGCGGTGAGTGTCGTAACAATTGGTGGCAAGCGACGGGATGAATCCCACCGCCCAGAAGGCCAGGTACAAATCCCAGGGTGGAAATGCAGTATGAGGAATTAAGGCGTGCTACCCTTAAAGATATATTGGAGCGCAGAGGACGATCAGCGAGTAATCTCAAGAAAAGAGAGATTATTGCCATATTATTGGAGATGGATGCAGCACAGGGAATGGAGAGAGCTAATGTGCCTGGCATACTGGATTTAACACCCGAGGAGATACAATTTAACCGGGCAGACCTGGCACACTTTAGCCCCAACCCTGCAGCAGATATTGTGGTTCAAGTGCAAGCAGCAGTAGCAGCACAACAGGGGCTCCAGAGAAGAGGAGCTGCAGCAGCAGAGGTACCCCATAATAATATTGGTCGGAGAAAGGTACCATTTGCTGCATTTATAAATTTTGTTGAAGCAGAGGGAGAGATTGATGGGTTCCTGGCTGATTTTGAAAGGCAGTGTGCCTTACACCAGGTACCCGCAGAGGAATGGGTCACCATCCTCTCTGGGAAGTTATGAGGCATTTCGGGCCATCCCAGAGGAGGAAATTACAAGTTACCGGGCAGTAAAAGATGCCCTTTTGGCCAGATACGCTGTCACCCCTGAGGCGTACCGGCGGCGATTCCGGGACACTAACAAGCAGGCTGGCAATTCTTATGTGGAGTGGGAATGCAGGGTACACCGCACAGCAGCCCACTGGATGGCAGGGTGCCAAGCGGTAACTGGGGAAGAGGTGCTGCAAGTGTTTTTGTTGGAGCACTGTTTTGATCGGTTACCTGCAGGAGTGGGTTAGGGACCGCAAACCCGCTACCTTACCTGAAGCTGCTCGTCTGGCCGATGAGTACACAGATGCACGGAAACTGGACCAGACAGCAACCAAGGTCCCTACACGAGTGGAGTACAAACCGGCAGCACCTCCAACCACCACTGTGTATCACCCCCCAGTGCAATGCACCCCCACAATACCACCAGCGAACAATTATGTCCAGCCAGCCCGATTCAACGCCTGGGATTACTCCCAGCCGATCCGGTGCTATGGGTGCAAACAATTGGGGTACAAGAGACCAGACTGCCCATTGAAAAACGCTAACCAAGCTCAGTCGTGGAGAAGACCAGCCGGCGGAAATCAGCAGCCACCCCAGCCTTCCGCTCACTGTCTTGAGCAGGAGGAATTTTGGTGTATACTACACGTGGCGGATCCAGTGCAAGCAGCCCAGCAGGATAACCGTCAACAGCACAGGCAGACCGTTAAACTAAATGGCAAAGTGGTCACTGGTTTGAGAGACACCGGAGCCACTATGACCCTGCTCTAAAAGAACCTTGTTTCCGAACACCAGCATACTGGAATTACTGTGGCAGTAAGGGTAGCAGGAGGCGCCGTGTTCCGTCTACCTGTTGCCCGGGTTCATTTGGATTGGGGAGTGGGCTCTGGACATGTGATTGTGGGGGTTGTGAAAGACTTGCCTGCTGATGTTTTGCTCGGGAATGACCTGGCCCCTTTGGTTTCCGCTTATGCTCCAATGGGACCTGCTGATGTCAACCCAGTGACTACCCGTGCTCAGATCCGTGCTGCTGGAACCAGCCCACCTGCTGCTGAGACTCAGGTAAGACCCGATTCCCCGACTGATACCCTAGGGCAGACCTTTGTTAGCTGGGATTCCCCAGAGGAGTTTGGGAGGGAAACCCAGGCAGATCCAACTCTCCAGAAGTATAGAGACAGAGCAGATACTGGAGAGGAAGGAGTAGATGGGGAGCGGTATGAGTGGGTGGGGGACAGGTTATATAGGATCCCTAAACCGTCCCAGAAAAGTGTTGCCCATCCGCCGAATCGACAGCTGGTGGTGCCCGCAAAATACTGGCAGGAGATCCTGCGGATAAGGCATGATGTTCCATTAGCTGGACATCTAGGGTCTCGCCGCACAGCCTATAGGATCATGCAGAACTTCTTTTGGCCAAATTTTAATCAGGCTGTGCGGATATATTGTAGTACGTGTGACACTTGTCAACGGGTAGGAAAGCGGGGGGACCACCCAAGAGCTAGGCTTATGTCTATGCCTATCATTGGGGAGCCCTTTGCCCGCATAGCCGTTGACATTGTGGGTCCTCTGGCCAGGGCTAGTCCATCCGGTAAGAAATATATTCTCACCGTGGTGGACTATGCCACTCGCTATCCAGAGGCAGTAGCGCTGTCTAATATAGAGGCAGAGACAGTTGCTGATGCCCTGGTTAGGATTTTTACCAGGGTCGGGTTCCCTAAGGAGATTCTCTCTGACCAGGGAACCCAATTTACCGCTGTGCTCACCCAGCAACTGTGGAAGGTATGCGGCATTAAACCGATACTTAGCTCACCGTACCATCCACAGACTAACGGTCTCTGCGAGCGATTTAATGGCACCCTCAAACAGATGCTGAGGACCTTTTCTGACACTTGCAGAGACTGGGAGCGATTCCTGCCTCATCTGTTGTTTTCCTACAGAGAGGTGCCCCAGGAATCTACTGGGTTCTCCCCCTTTGAGTTGCTTTATGGGAGAAGGGTCCGCGGACCCCTAGATCTCATTAGAGGTCACTGGGAGGGGGCGACAGAGCAGGAAGGGACCCCCATCGTACCGTATGTCCTGGAACTCCGGGACCGCATGGAGAAACTGTCTCTGATGGTAAGAGAGAACCTCCAGGTGGCCCAGGGGAGACAGAGGAGATGGTACGATCGGGGTGCCCGGCAGCGTGTCTTCCAGGTTGGGCAGAAAGTGTTAGTGCTCAAACCTGTGAAGGCGAACAAGATGCAAGCATCTTGGCAGGGCCCGTATAAGGTGTTAGCTCAGGTGTGTGATACTACCTACCTTATAGCCAGCTGTTCAGATGAAAGGATCCAGCGATCCTTTCATGTGAACATGCTAAAGGAGTATCAGGAGAGACCAGAGAATGTAGCTGCAGACGATACAGAGAGTTTACCCTTACCCGATTTGTTAGAGACGGACTCCCAGACTGACCTTACTAGTCTTGTACAGCTACGGGATAGGTTGAGCCCCACAGAGAAGGGACAGGCAAGACAGCTTCCGTGGGAGAAGCAGGTGACGTTCTCCCAAGAGCCCGGCTACACTACCCTAGCTGTACATATGGTAGAGACCCCTGGAAAGAACCCCCTGCGACAGCCCCCTTACCGTATCCCTGAAGCAGTCCGAGAAGGAATGCGGAAGGAGATACAGGAGATGACCGAGCTTGGGGTCATCGAACACTCCGATAGCCCTTGGGCTTCGCCTGTAGTCCTGGTACCTTAGAAAGATGGGACCACCCGGTTCTGTGTGGACTACAGGCGGCTCAACGAGCGGACCACCACCGACGCCTACCCGATGCCCCGGGTAGACGAATTACTAGATCGCATTGCCAGGGGACGCTATCTGACCACCTGTGTAAGATTGGCAGATTCCTGGCAGATTCCCCTGGCCGAGGATGTTATCCCCAAGTCGGCCTTCATCACCCCATTTGGCTTGTACCAATTTAAGGTCATGCCATTTGGGATGAAGAATGCCCCGGCTACCTTCCAGCGTATGGTGGATAGACTTCTCGATGGATTCCAGGAATTTGCTTGTGCATACCTGGATGACATTGCGATCTACAGTGGGTCCTGGGAGGAACACCTGGTGCATGTAGGGGTAGATCTGGACAAGATTCGGGCCGCTGGCCTGACATTGAAACCGGAAAAGTGCTATTTAGGCATGGCTGAAGTGCAATACCTGGGTCACAGGGTGGGGTGTGGGAGCCAGAGACCGGAGCCAGCTAAGATAGAGGCAGTAGCCAACTGGTCCACACCTATCACTAAGATTCAGGTGTTAGCCTTCCTAGGGACAGCAGGGTATTACAGACGCTTTGTCCCAGACTACAGCACTATTGCTGACTGACCTGACAAAGAAAAATCTCCCTAAGCAGGTCCTGTGGTCTCCAGCTTGTGAAGCTGCGTTTCAAGCACTTAAGCAGGCTCTTGTAAATGCCCCTGTCCTGGCTGCCCCAGTCCCTAACAAACGTTTTCTTGTACACACAGATGCTTCCATGTATGGACTGTGGGCTGTGCTGAGCCAGGTCGGGGAAGATGGAGGAGAGCACCCTGTCGCATATCTCAGTAGAAAGCTGTTACCCCGAGAAGTGAGTTATGCGGCAGTGGAGAAGGAATGCTTGGCCCTGGTCTGGGCATTGAAAAAGTTAAGCCCTTATTTGTATGGACAGGAATTTTCCCTTGTGACAGACCACAATCCCCTTGTCTGGCTTAACCGGGTCTCAGGAGACAATGGTAGACTGCTGCGGTGGAGTTTAGCATTACAACCATATAACTTCACCATCAGCTACCGACCCGGTAAGCAGAATGGGAATGCAGATGGATTATCTCGGCAAACCGACGTTCTTACTACCTCCTAGTCCGGTCATCCCCAAGTTGACCCGCCAAAGGGTCAAGCCGGGTCTGCCGGAGTGTTCCACAAGCGGGGAGCCATGTGACAGATCCATCTGTATGGACTTATATTGCTGGTTCGTCTGTTTGCCTTAATTTCGCTGGATTTCCTGTCCGTATGCCCCTGTTCGTGTGTTTCTCCAAATACCGATTGAAACTACCGAACGAACGGCCACCCAGGAGAGGAGTGTGCTGCTAGTTAACCTATTGGCCCCAATTAGAATGTTGCGGTTAACCGCAGACACCTCTCCATTCCATTCGTACGGGTGGTCGTCGTTCGTATGCCGACCACGAGGCGGCGGCCATTTTGGGACATGAGGAGAATCAGCGGTGTTCGGTACAAATCCTATGGAACTAAAAACGGACACTTTATCTACCGAACACCGCTGGAAGTCGCCGCCCGCCTTCTATTTCGGCGAGGTGTACGAACACCAGTCAGTTCGGGAGTTTCTCACATTCGTTTGGACTTTACCCAGATAGCCATGGAGTCATTCGTATACCGAAGGACTTGTGAAAGACTTTGACTCCATGGCGATTGAACTAGGTACATCGGATCTGAGCACTATTCGGTAGAAATATGCACTCAGATCCAGGCTATCTGGGGATACGTTACACGAACCATATGCATTCGGTATTTCTTCAGTTATGTATTTTATTGTATTTTTCCTATTGTATTTTAAAATGGCGATTGTCTCTATCCTGGGAGATAATTAGGTTTCTTCCTAATTATCTCCGGGATAGAGAAGAAGGATTTATGGGTAAGATGGGAAGGGCTTATGTTGAAGCCACTGCGATTGGCTACTGTCCAATATGTTTTACAGTCTTCCACAAGGTCCCCTAGGGGAGTGTCCACCTTGTGGAGACCCGCATAAATACCGGGCAGGTAGCCCCCATTAAACACATTCCTGTTTGACCTTCAAGACGGAGCTTGGTCTCATAGTGGTGGGATTTATTATTGGGACAGTACTTTTGTTATTTCTAGCTTTGGAAGGAGTTCGACTGAATTGCTGATCGGGAGTTGACGCGTTCATATGCTCCGTTTGGGAGTTTGACGACCGGCTGGATTAAAACTGCATTTCTGGAGAAGGGGATTATTGACTAAACGGCGGCTTTATCTATCTGGCGGTGAATGTCGTAACAACTATTATCCACTTATCTCCCACCCCTCCCAAATCCCATCTATC
This sequence comes from Pelobates fuscus, assembly GCF_036172605.1. Taxonomy (NCBI): domain Eukaryota; kingdom Metazoa; phylum Chordata; class Amphibia; order Anura; family Pelobatidae; genus Pelobates; species Pelobates fuscus. The sequence continues at coordinate 258,381,909 of NC_086322.1, forward strand.
CCGAACTGTATCCCATTCTTTTTCCCGGTCCAGATCCTGTGTTCTGTCAGATTTCTGGATCCGTCAGAAATCCTGACCCACGTCACATTCGGTTATGCGGCATCTGCTGTAGCCTGTACTGCTCATGCATGGTCAGTCTCCTGACGGAGAATTGAACAGTGAAACTGAAGGGGCATGATCTATACACCAAAATTGCTTCATTAGTCTAAAGTTGTTTTGGTGACTATAGTTTCCCTTTAATGGGCCACTCCAGACCCCTAAAGTACTTTAGCTTGCTATAAAGCTTTATGTGTAACAAGTGTTACACATAAAGTGCAGAATTCAATAGAAATTGACACTTTTATAAATGAACTTGGTCACACCCCCTAGGCTGTCAATGAGATAACTGGTCCTGTTACTTCCTGGTTTAACCCCTTAAGGACCAAATGTCTGGAATAAAAGGGAATCATGACATGTCACACAAGGGGTTAATAAGCTCAGTAGAGCTAAACTCAAGAGGCAGCAGTAGTTCAGAGCACTTGCTTTGCAAAGACTTTTCATTCAGCTGCCTTAGGAAGTCTCTGATGAGACAGCCACAGAAAGTCTGGGTGGGGTTAGAAGGGAAATCTGCAACTTTTGCAAGCTGTGTTTAGATATACCTCAATGAAAAAATGCATAATTAAAGGCATATATGTTTTCATTTGGGGTAGATCTACGAAACTAAATCCTTTATTTTGTATTTTGGCAGTGGAGTATCCCTTTCATGTAGTTGTTCTAGTCCCTGCAGGCTTTTTAATGTTTAATGTTTAATGTTGTTTCAGAGAAATGGCAGTGATTATATTCATGCCTAGGAACACCTCTATTGACAGTCACTCAGACAACCCCTAAAGGTGCTTCCTGGGTCAGAGCTGCACAGTGTGGAGCACTGACATTCAGCATTTCCATGTTCTGCATGGAGGCACTGAATGTTCTCCATAGAGATGTATTGACACAGTGTTTTGCCATGCATGCACAATTGCCTCCAGATGATTGCCTGTGGCAAAACATTGGATTGGCTAACATCATCAAATGTGATGATCTCAGCCAAGGAGACAGAGCGGGTGGAGCTAGCCGTGATTAAACTGACACGGGACTGTAACTGAGGTGAGTAAATTAACTTTTTTACCGGTGGCAAATGGACAGATAACCTAAAATGTGCTTTTTCAACTCTAGTGTCAGGAAGGCATGTTTGTATTCCTGACACTATAGTGTTCCTTTAATTATTGTTATTTCATTATACACAAATCGTAATATTTCTAAAGACATTGTGCAGAGCTGGTCCAGGGCCTCTTGTTTGTGGATAATAACAAAGTATCCATATATTATATGCTGATGAAATTGTGTTCTTAGTTGACGTTTGCAACTTGCATCTGGTGTATCTAGCATACAGAAATAAGCTAAAACTATGCCAAGTCGTAGGTGAGTGTAGGTGAGACACCCCCAGTGTCTAGCATTGTGCAAAACATATTGTGCCAACAAGGAATGGATGTCACATGGAAAAGACTGAATTAATTTAATTTATACAATGACTGGTAAAAACAAACAAACAAACATGAATTAGCCATGGGCTCAAACTCCCTACCTGGCTCATTTATGTATTTTCAAATGTTACTATTACACAGACAACTTACAGGTCAGCCCTCTACCCTGCGTGCTTTGGAGCTGACAGCAGCCAAAGTAAGTGTTAGTGTAGGACTTACCTGTGAAGTTGTACAATTGTACTAAAAAGCACTGTTAGGATGGTGTGCAGGTAGATTTTCTTGCTTTGTTTCATTCCGATATTTGGTATTGAATTCGGTAGCACAATATGTTGATTGAATTGTACAGTATTTAACTGACGTTCATACAAACAACCACATATGGATAATAGATCAAGAATAATTTATATGCCTGGTATGAGACATGATCCCACTTGTACACCTTGACACTATAGGCAGCTGCCTAGTCATCCCCAAGGGAGGTGATCCAAAACATTTTCAGTCTAGTCTTTTGCATATGTAAGTGAATAAGGGACTGAAAGACTAATTTTGTGTCTTAAGCTTTGCCACAACTTGTTTTTGCCTCTAACAATCTAATATTAATACATTTACCTTTTTTAGTCTGTAGAAAGCAACCTTTGCCGGCGGGTGAAGGCGGCTTCTCCGTGTCCATAGGAATGATGCACTGCCTGGTAACTAGCCATGGATTGATCCAGAAGTCTGCTGAAGATGGATACAGATACAAATGTGGAGCCGTGACCTGAGTAACTTATGGTTTCTGACAGATATTGACTGAGTAAGAGTTTCAACCATGTAGGGTCTAGGCTAGATAAAGGGACACTATAGGCACTGTAACTGCTTCAACTCATTGAAGTAGTAAAAGCAAGGGTCCTCAAAAGGTAGATCCCCAGATGTTTTAAAACTACAGCTTCCATGATACTTTTTCATTCTAAAGGTATGCAGAGCACTATGGAAGCTGTAGTTCTTCAACATCTGGGGCTCTACCTTTTGGGCTACCCTGAGTTTCTGGAGTTCCCTGGCACAGCGTTAATGCTAAACTAGAGTCATCAGCCCTTCTGTACTGCTTGAGCTAATGTGAAAGCAACAGACTGAACAGTAATGAGTGGCTGTGATTGGCTTAATGTGACAGCTGATTGCTTTCAGCTTATCACAGCACCCATTAATGGTATGAGTCAGTATGGCTAGAATGAAGTGTATACTCTCTGCCTTAGCCTCACCTCCGGTTGAGGTTGAGCTGTGGGAGATGGACCCTCATTCAGAGTTAACTGCTTAAACATGGTTTAACACTGAATAGATGGACAGCACCAGAGTATTCCAGTTATTATTGCAGTGTCACTTTAATGCAATGCATGGAACTTTTTGGCAGAAGATAGCTCAATTAATTGTTTATATATCTGAATCACAGATACATCATACCCAATAATTTTATGAATGGAAAAAAAGATACACAGCCAGGTAACTGGCCATGGATGGATCCAGGAGCCTGTTGAAGATGGATGCAAATATGCATGTGTTGGCGTGACCTATGTAACCTAAGGGGCTCTCACTGCTACTCGTTGATCTAAGCATAGGGTTAGGTAAGAATTTAAAGCTTTTAGGTTTCAATAGTTCAGTCATACATAGAATGTTCTGGAAGATCAGAGTTCAGTGTGTATATATTTAATCCAATAGACTTCTACACCAGAAAATGTTGAACTTACAGGCACACAGCACATAAAATAAAGGGTCAGGAACTTTCTGAGGTGGCAAAGAGACCAGGGTCTACTCCCACACATATTGAGTGAGCCCCTTCTAAAACCTGACCTATACAATGTTTTAATTCCAACCCTAGACCCTAGTGTGTTCCATAAATCACATTGTGTCAAAATTTAGAGCATTAGATAAACCTTTATTTATTTATAAACTCCAGTCTTGCTGTATGACCTCGCTGTACAACCCATGCCTTCACTGCACTAAGCCTACACTGTACTGTATAATTAACTCCAAATATGGTGCCTTCGAGGTGCAAGTAGCAATGTCGAAAATTATATAATTATAATTTGTCTCTCAGTAGTACACGAGATTCAGGGCTCACAATGAAATGGAGCCAAAATTAGACCTGGAACTCCAGCTTCTGTCAATTCCAGATAGAAGCACCCTCTCTCTACCTGATGAAGGAGAGAAAGAGTTTAACAATTCAAGCTTATGTGAGTGTATGTATGCTAGTGTTAGACTATGTATCTATGTCATATTCATGACCTTGGTTTTATTATTATTATTGGTAACATTAACAACTTTAACCTCACTTTTGTTTCTATGGAATGTACCTTTATTAACTTCTATCAGACTAACGTGAACAGCTCGCAGACAGAAATTCCTTGTACTTTTATTGTGTCTAACTACTGTGTTGCATGTTACTTATTTGCTAATTTGATTTAATTCATTTACAGGACTAACCTTGTGCCCCAACATTCATGTGACAGACCGGCCTCCTGATCCCTCCTTCACTTCTCCATGAAGTGCCTCTTCTCAGTTTTAATTTCCCAGTTGTGACACTTAGCTTTGTTACAAGGATCTAAGTAAGTAAGTGAAAAAAGGATATTTTAACCATTTACATCGCTGGGCGGGGGAACCAGGGGCGGAATGCCTTAAGGGCAAAGGGGCACTATAGTGTTAGGAAGCTTTGTATTTCTTTAAGGTTTTGCTTTAAGGTAAAAGTTTTTCAGGTTTGTTGCTTAAATATGGGATGAAGTCATTATTTGTCTAGGTTTTATAAGTGGTTACATTTAGGGTTAGGAAAAAGTGGTGTTTAGGGCATGTGGAGTCTGAGGAGTTGTTTGCAAATTACTCACTCTCCAGCCACCCTCCTGTGATAGATTGATCAGCTGCAGTATCTGTTATGCAGTGTGAATCACTCAGTGGCTGTCCTTGCTCCTCCTACAATGCATTTCCTGCATGAGAAGCTGTTAGTGGGCAGATAAGTTCCACTTCCTGTCCAGCATCACACAGAGACCCTGGAGGAGGTGGAACAGCACTGAGTATTACCTCCTTTATAACTGGTAATGCAGCTCGGCTGTCAATCATAGAAGGCTGACTGGTCTATAGAGCAATGGTTCCCAAACCAGTCCTCAAGGCTCCCCTACCATCTCAGGATTTAGGGATTACCCAGTTGTGTCTAAAGTTTTTATTTTTCATTTCTAAAAACACCATAGACACAACTTTGTAATCCCTAAATCTTGGACTGCTATAGAAGCCTTGAGGACTGGTTTGGGAACCACTGCTATAGTGGATGCTGGCAGAGGCTTATGTGACTTATCTCTGCCCATCAGCCCTCTTAAACTCCCAAAAACACATATAAGTACTTTTTAGACAGGCACCCCTATAAGTGCCTGTAGACGGTATTATAAGTACTTTTCAGACAGGCACCCCTATAAGACAAGTGCCTGTAGGCAGGTTTCTGCTCTACCTAATGTGGTATCCGACCCTGAAAATCACTGCTTTGATCAACACTGCTTCTTCACATTGTATGTGTGTTTCGTAGTGTGAATTTCTATTTGGTATCTATTACAATAACATATTGATTATGTACTATTTTTACTTCAACCAGTGAACCGCCCGATGTCCTTCAAGTGTTTCCAGTACTTTTGATTTATAGTAAATATTGCAATGGCTCAAAGCAGTTCAAGAAAAAAAAAATCTATTGGCAATGATAATTCCTACACATAATTTGTTTTTCCTATAGAGAAGGGAAGGGAGGTTTTTACCTTTTGCATCTAACAATATAAAAGCATTTGGAAGTTACCCTCCCCCTGATTGATGGCAGCCTGGTGAATCTATTGAGTGTAACTGAGCGTGTGTCACGATTCCGGGAACCAAACACGCTAACACATACACAGAAAAGGTGCAGTACCGAGCCTTAGAGTGGCCGGGCTAAGCACACAAAGAATAGTCAGGAGACAAGCCGAGTAAGGGGAACCAGAAGACAGAATAACGAGAAACAAGCCGAGGTCAAAGGGTAGGAGAAAGTCACAAAGTCAGATAAACATGCCAGAGAGTACGTAACCAGAAACACAAGTTCAGCAGCAATACTAGCAAGCAAAGACCACAGCAGGGCAGAGAGGAACAGGAAAGGTAAATATTTAAATCCATAGGTTAATTCTGATTGGATAATTTCCAATCACAATTAACAATCACACGTGGGAGATATCTAGATCTCCCACTGTGATTGACGCACCGTGCCTTTAACGCCGGGTCAGGTGGCTGACCCCGGCGTTTATTAAAATGGGCGGTCTCCCAGCGTGCAGCGTCATGCATGCTGCCGCTGGGGGACGTAAAGGAATACGCGGGCGGCATCCGTGGCTGGGAGGATGCCGCCCGTCGAGCGCACGCCAGGAAGGGGACCGCGGACGGCTGGAGGGTGAGTGTCGCGAGCGAACTGCAGCCTCCCCTCACAGCCGCCCGCGGGATCCTGACAGCGTGTCTAAATTGTGGAAGCCTTAAGGGCTTCAGGAGTCCAAAACATAGGGTGTAGACCTTTTTTAGTCAGCTTCGTCATAGGGGAGATAAGCGTTGAAAAGTTTTTTATAAATTTCCTATAATAGTTAGCAAATCCTATAAAACGCTGGATAGCCTTAAGTCCTTGGGGAAGTGGCCAGGACAGTATGGCTTCCAATTTAGCAGGATCCATACTGAAACCCTGTTCAGAAATTATATATCCTAGGAATTGCACAGAGGTCTGATCGAACAAACATTTTTCTAACTTACAATAAAGTCCGTTCTGTAATAACTTTTTCAGCACCATCTTAACATGATTATGATGTGACTTCAAATCAGGAGAATATACAAGTATGTCGTCAAGGTACACCACGGCACAGACATGCAATAGATCCCTAAGGACATCATTTATGAGGTCCTGAAACACAGCAGGAGCATTACACAGTCCAAAAGGCATGACCAGATATTCGTAATTCCCACTACGCGTATTGAACGCTGTCTTCCACTCGTCATTCTCCTTTATACGGACGAGGTTATAAGCCCCCCTGAGGTCTAATTTAGTAAAGTACTTAGAACCTTTAACACGATCGAACAACTCAGTGATGAGGGGTATAGGGTAGGCGTTTTTCACCGTCATATTGTTCAGACCCCTGTAGTCTATACATGGCCTTAGGTCACCCTCCTTTTTGGCAACGAAAAAGAAACCAGCCCCAGCAGGAGAGAAGGACCTTCTGATAAAACCTTTACTTAAGGCATCCTGTATGTACTCCTCCATGACCTGGTTCTCTTTTTCGGAAAGAGGATATACCTTACCCCTAGGTGGCATAGTACCCGGTAAGAGGTTTATGGCACAATCATATTCACGGTGCGGGGGCAGTTTATCTGCCTCCCTTTTTTCAAAGACCTTTGAATAAACGGTCTAGCAATGGGGACAAGAGGGGAAAAGGACATAACACCCGAGGCCGACCCCTCTTTAGGCCTTAAGTGCTGAAGTTTTTCCTGCAATTCAGGGCAGGTTCTTAGACGATGTCCCCTTTTCCCACAGTAAAAGCATAACCCTTCCCTTCTTCGATATGATTTTTTAACCTCAGTTAACCCAGTAGCACCCAATTGCATGGGTTCAGTGGGAGGTTGGCTAGAAGGGGGTAATGCTAGTAGCGCAGTATTAGTCAAAGCAGGTACCACCTGTGTATTCATAAGCCTTTGACTACGTCTCTCTCTAATACAATTATCAATACGGATGATATGATCAATAAGATCATCCAGAAGGACAGGCAATTCCCTGGACGCTATTTCATCCAGGATGTAAGCGGCCAAACCCTCCTGGAATGCTGTTACGAGAGCGTCATTATACCAAACCACTTCAGCAGCTAAAGTGCGGAATTCAATAGTGTAATCCGCTACCGATCTGTTCCTTTGTCGAAACCTAAGCAGAACCCTTAGCCAGCAGAAGCAGCCCTACCGGGTAGATCGAAAGTACATTTAAAGGCTGTCAAAAACTCAGCAAAGGAGGTAGGGGACGTATTCTCCCATATGGGATTAGCCCATGCTAAAGCTCTCCCGGAAAGATGGTTAATAAGGAAAGCAATCTTAGTTCTATCAGTGGGATAGGAACGAGGATTCATCACCAAATGGATATCAATTTGGTTGAGGAAACCACGACATAATGCCGGATCACCATTATAACGCTGTGGTGGCGTCATATGCACTACATGAGCAGGAACAGGTACTGGCGTCGTAGTAACTGCTTCTTTGACACCAGGCTGCAAGTGAGCAGTACGAGCCAGTATGGTTGGTAAAGCCTGAGCAAATTGGTCCATACGGTGGTCTAGACTATCCATTCTAGCTTCCTGATTAACCAATAACTGTGAAATGTCAGCAGGTTCCATTTGGCCCTGTTGTAATGTCACGATTCCGTGAACCAAACACGCTAACACACACACAGAAAAGGTGCAGTACCGGACCTTAGAGTGGCCGGGCTAAGCACACAAAGAATAGTCAGGAGACAAGCCGAGTAAGGGGAACCAGAAGACAGAAAAACGAGAAACAAGCCGAGGTCAAAGGGAAGGAGAAAGTCACAAAGTCAGATAAACAAGCCAGAGAGTATGTAACCAGAAACACAAGTTCAGTAGCAATACTAGCAAGCAAAGACCACAACAGGGCAGAGAGGAACAGGAAAGGTAAGTATTTAAATCCATAGGTTAATTCTGATTGGATAATTTCCAATCACAATTAACAATCACACGTGGGAGATATCTAGACCTCCCACTGTGATTGAGGCACTGTGCCTTTAACGCCGGGTCAGGTGGCTGACCCCGGCGTTTATTAAAATGGGCGGTCTCCCAGCGTGCAGCGTCATGCATGCTGCCGCTGGGGGACGTAAAGGAAGACGCGGGCGGCATCCGTGGCTGGGAGGATGCCGCCCGTCGAGCGCACGCCAGGAAGGGGACCGCGGACGGCTGGAGGGTGAGTGTCGCGAGCGAACTGCAGCCTCCCCTCACAGCCGCCCGCGGGATCCTGACAGCGTGTCTAAATTGTGGACCGTTTGTGCAACATTTCTCGTCTGAGTAAAGACATACTCGATGTGCTCCTAAATGGAGTTTCTGTATTACCCATTTACTTTCTTAAGGGGAGGTCTGAGACTGTATTCTCTAGTAGAGAGGCATGGCTTTTATCCGGAGAGTAGGGTCAAATGAGGCATGCAGTAAATTCCATTCTCAGCAAACTGCTTATAATTTAACACCCCAATATGGTTCAGCAAAACAGAGAGAAAAGAAGTTTTACAAACAATCTTTCAAGACTTTTTAAGAACACCTATAAATATATGGGGATTTAGTCACCACTATATGGTTATATTGCATTTAAGTCCAGTATCTTCCAATATCAACTTTTTAACTTTTATTGTACATTTGTATCATATTAAACTGTTCAATTACATAATTGTATTATATCATATGAAAATCTAAGACATTATAAGTCATAGCCTTATTATTAATACCTAAAACTTAGTCCAGCACTTCTATTGCTCCAAAACCTGGGTGTGACACTTGGATCTACCACCAGTTACAGCTTACAGCTTGCAGGGTTGATATTGGGCTCACAATGTGCTGGTTGACTCTACTTGAGATGCCTGTGAGGTTTCTCGTAAGCAGACAGGAGAGAAAAGCTGGCCAGAGCCTACCCTGAGTCTGCTGCTATAAGCTGCAATGTGGGTACAAAGATGGTGAGATTGGGCAGGGAAGAGAGGGGGGAGAGACAGCTCATGCTTCTAGAGGCCAAAGGAAATGTCTAGCTTAGTAGTAGGAGAATGAGATTGCTGGCCTTATAGTTGTGGGGGAGGAATTGGGATAACAGGATTAGATATTATTCCTGATGAATATTCTAGTCTGGATTGGAATACCCAGATTTTGATTATCTCATTCAAAGCTATAATATTATCTGTCGTTAGTCTCACAGAAACTATTACTCAAACTATTTTCCCATGCATATGTTATAGCCCCATCCGCCACCAAAGGAAAACTGGCACACTGGCATGGGTATAAGGGAAAGCCCACACTCTTGGCCCATGTTGGCTGGGGACTGGAAGTAGAGAGGGACACTGGCATATTTTTCCCCTTGCCCCATACATATATTCTAGCCCACCCAGGAAGGAAGGAAGGGGACCCTTGCATGTCATTCTCCGGCTACTGTTCATGTCTTGTTTTAATCTCTACCGATCATTTATAGAGGTCAGAAGTCGAGTGAGGAGAATAACACTGTAATTTCATTCCCCATTCACATTTACGTCTTCTTCTAGAACCCTCAAATTTAAGTGGAGGGGTGTACTTGTATAACATACTCCCTTGTCCAGTTTACGTCTTATTATGATGGGCGGGAGCCTAGGGCAGAGGGGGACACTTGCTGACCTTCCCCCTCCCTCATGTAGATCAACTTATAGCCTCCATGCACCACTTATACATATTTTTTTAAATGCCATATACCAAATTTTAGCAAGTATATATGTATATAAAAATACCTGCCCTGGAGCTAGTGATCCTCTTTGTGTGTGGGTATCCAATCGTAAAACTCTAAGGCCCCAATCACATGGCTTTTACAAGGTGTCATCCCTAATGTCTTCATTAGGCCTACTCATCACCAAGTTGCTTACAATTAATTTTACTTTGGTCCTTCAGGCAAGATTTAATCGTAACATAAATACTTTTTAAAAAAATATATTAAATAACAAAAATAATAATGAAACACAATTCAAAATAAACTAATATAAAATAATCAATTAAATTAAATACATTAGGCGAACCAACTTCCAGAAATAAATAATCATTAAATTATATTTTCTTTATAAATATTTACTGTAGTACTGCCCATAGAAACATAATCATGGAAATTCAATTACTTTATATAACTTATACAAAAACATCATGGGAATGGAATGTTAATCCTGTAAATAACTAAATAAAAAATATTCACATGGTAAACTTAACTAATCAAAATTATTAGAAAAATAATCAAGGGAAAAAAATCATAATAATGTAAATAACTAATATATAATAAAATCATGGAAAACAAATCATCATAATCTAAGTAAAAAATAAAATAATCATGGATAATAAATGTAAATAAACTAATATAAAATAATCAATGGAATTAAATACAATTGGTGAACCACCTACCCGAAATAAATAATCAGTAAATTATATTTTCTTTGCCAATATTTTCTGTGATACCGCCCTTTAGAAACATAATCATGTAATTTAAATTAATGTATATAATTTCTACAAAAAGCATCATAGGAATGAAATTATAATCCAGTAAATAACTAAATTAAATATATAGTCATGGTAATTAAAGTTAACTAACCAGAATTATATGAAAAATAATCAAGAGAATAAAATCATAATAATGTAAATAAGTAATATATATTAAAATCATGGAAAACAAATCATTATAATCTAAGTAACAAATAAAATAATCATGGTTAATAAATGTAAGTAAACTAATTTAAAATAATCAATAGGATCAAATACAATTGGCGAACCACCTACCCGAAATAAATAATCAGTAAATTATATTTTAATACAATTATTTACTGTGGTATCGCCCTTAGAAACATAATCATGTAAATTAAATTAAATTAATTTATAAAATGTATGCAAAAAGCATCATATGAATGAAATTATAATCCTGTAAATAACTAAATTAAATATAAAGTCATGGTAATTAAACTTAACTAACCTATATTATTATAAAAATAATCAAGGCAAAAAAATCATAATAATGTAAATACCTAATATGTAATAAAATCATGGAAAAAAATAATTATGATCTAAGTAACAAATAAAATAATCATAGCTAATAAATGTAAATAAACTAATATAAAACAATCAATAGAATCAAATACAATTGGCGAACCACCTACCCGAAATAAATAATCAGTAAACTATATTTTATATACAATTATTTACTGTGGTATCGCCCTTAGAAACATAATCATGTAAATTAAATTAATTTATAAAATTTATACAAAAAGCATCATACGAATGAAATTATAATCCTATAAATAACTAAATTAAATATATAGTCATGGTAATTAAAGTTAACTAACCAGAATTATATTAAAAATAATCAAGAGAATAAAATCATAATAATGTAAATAAGTGATATATATTCAAATGATGGAAACAAATCATTATAATCTAAGTAACAAATAAAATAATCATGGTTAATAAATGTAAGTAAACTAATTTAAAATAATCAATTGAATCAAATACAATTGGCGAACCACCTACCCAAAATAAATAATCAGGAAATTATATTTTATATACAATTATTTACTGTGGTATCGCCCTTAGAAACATAATCATGTAAATTAAATTAATTTATAAAATTTATACAAAAAGCATCATAGGAATGAAATTCTAATCCTGTAAATAAATAAATTAAATATATAGTCATGGTAATTAAAGTTAACTAACCAGAATTATATTAAAAATAATCAAGAGAATAAAATAATAATAATGTAAATAAGTGATATATATTCAAATGATGGAAACAAATCATTATAATCTAAGTAACAAATAAAATAATCATGGTTAATAAATGTAAGTAAACTAATTTAAAATAATCAATAGAATCAAATACAATTGGCGAACCACCTACCCGAAATAAATAATCAGGAAATTATATTATATATACAATTATTTACTGTGGTATCACCCTTAGAAAGATAATCATGTAAATTAAATTAAATTAATGTATAAAATGTATACAAAAAGCATCATATGAATGAAATTATAATCCTGTAAATAACTAAATTAAATATATAGTCATGGTAATAAAACTTAACTAACCTATATTATTATAAAAATAATCTAGGGGAAAAAAATTATAATAATGTAAATACCTAATATATAATTAAATCATGGAAAACATCATTATAATCTAAGTAACAAATAAAATAATCATGGCTAATAAATGTAAATAAAGTAATATAAAATAATCAATAGAATCAAATAAAATTGGCAAACCACCTACCCGAAATAAATAATCAGTAAATTATATTTTATATACAATTATTTACTGTTTTATCACCCTTAGAAACATAATCATGTAAATTAAATTAAATTAATTGATAAAATTTATACAAACAGCATCATATGAATGAAATTATAATCCTGTAAATAACTAAAGTAAATATATAGTCATGGTAATTAAAGTTAACTAACCAGAATTATATTAAGAATAATCAAGAGAATAAAATCATAATAATGTAAATAAGAATTATATAATAAAATCCTGGAAAACAAATCATTATAATCTAAGTACCAAATAAAATAATCATGGTTAATAAATGTAAGTAAACTAATTTAAAATAATCAATAGAATGAAATACAATTGGCGAACCACCTACCCGAAATAAATAATCAGTAAATTATATTTTATATACAATTATTTACTGTGGTATCGCCCTTAGAAACATAATCATGTAAATTAAATTAATTTATAAAATGTATGCAAAAAGCATCATACGAATGAAATTATAATCCTGTAAATAACTAAATTAAATATATAGTCATGGTAATTAAACTTAACTAACCTATATTATTATAAAAATAATCAAGGGAAAAAAATCTAAATAATGTAAATACCTAATATATTATAAAATCATGGAAAACAAATCATTATAATCTAAGTAACAAATAAAATAATCATGGTTAATAAATGTAAGTAAACTAATTTAAAATAATCAATAGGATCAAATACAATTGGCGAACCACCTACCCGAAATAAATAATCAGTAAATTATATTTTATATACAATTATTTACTGTGGTATCGCCCTTAGAAACATAATCATGTAAATTAAATTAAATTAATTTATAAAATGTATGCAAAAAGCATCATATGAATGAAATTATAATCCTGTAAATAACTAAATTAAATATAAAGTCATGGTAATTAAACTTAACTAACCTATATTATTATAAAAATAATCAAGGAAAAAAAATCATAATAATGTAAATACCTAATATGTAATAAAATCATGGAAAAAAATCATTATAATCTAAGTAACAAATAAAATAATCATGGCTAATAAATGTAAATAAACTAATATAAAACAATCAATAGAATCAAATACAATTGGCGAACCACCTACCCGAAATAAATAATCAGTAAACTATATTTTTTATACAATTATTTACTGTGGTATCGCCACTAGAAACATAATCATGTAAATTAAATTAAATTAATGTATATAATTTATACAAAAAGCATCAAACGAATGAAATTATAATCCTATAAATAACTAAATTAAATATATAGTCATGGTAATTAAAGTTAACTAACCGGAATTAAATTAAAAATAATCAAGAGAATAAAATCATAATAATGTAAATAAGTGATATATATTCAAATGATGGAAACAAATCATTATAATCTAAGTAACAAATAAAATAATCATGGTTAATAAATGTAAGTAAACTAATTTAAAATAATCAATAGAATCAAATACAATTGGCGAACCACCTACCCGAAATAAATAATCAGGAAATTATATTATATATACAATTATTTACTGTGGTATCACCCTTAGAAAGATAATCATGTAAATTAAATTAAATTAATGTATAAAATGTATACAAAAAGCATCATATGAATGAAATTATAATCCTGTAAATAACTAAATTAAATATATAGTCATGGTAATAAAATTTAACTAACCTATATTATTATAAAAATAATCTCGGGAAAAAAATTATAATAATGTAAATACCTAATATATAATAAAATCATGGAAAACAAATCATTATAATCTAAGTAACAAATAAAATAATCATGGCTAATAAATGTAAATAAACTAATATAAAATAATCAATAGAATCAAATAAAATTGGCGAACCACCTACCCGACATAAATAATCAGTAAATTATATTTGATAATATATAATTATTTACTGTGTTATCGCCCTTAGAAACATAATCATGTAAATTAAATTAAATTAATTTATAAAATTTATACAAACAGCATCAATTGAATGAAATTATAATCCTTTAAATAACTAAATTAAATATATAGTCATGGTAATTGAACGTAACTAACCTATATTATTATAAAAATAATCAAGGAAAAAAAATCATAATAATGTAAATACCTAATATGTAATAAAATCATGGAAAACAAATCATTATAATCTAAGTAACAAATAAAATAATCATGGCTAATAAATGTAAATAAACTAATATAAAACAATCAATAGAATCAAATACAATTGGCAAACCGCCTACCCGAAATAAATAATCAGTAAACTATATTTTATATACAATTATTTACTGTGGTATCGCCCCTAGAAACATAATCATGTAAATTAAATTTAATTAATGTATATAATTTATACAAAAAGCATAAAACGAATGAAATTATAATCCTATAAATAACTAAATTAAATATATAGTCATGGTAATTAAAGTTAACTAACAAGCATTATATGAAAAATAATCAAGAGAATAAAATCATAATAATGTAAATAAGTAATATATATTAAAATCATGGAAAACAAATCATTTTAATCTAAGTAACAAATAAAATAATCATGGCTAATAAATGTAAATAAACTCATATAAAACAATCACTAGAATCAAATACAATTGGTGAACCACCTACCCGAAATAAATAATCAGTAAATTATATTTTATATACAATTATTTACTGTGTTATCGCCCTTAGAAACATAATCATGTAAATTGAATTAAATTAATGTATAAAATGTATGCAAAAAGCATCATATGAATGAAATTATAATCCTGTAAATAACTAAATTAAATATAAAGTCATGGTAATTAAACTTAACTAACCTATATTATTATAAAAATAATCAAGGCAAAAAAATCATAATAATGTAAATACCTAATATGTAATAAAATCATGGAAAAAATAATTATAATCTAAGTAACAAATAAAATAATCATAGCTAATAAATGTAAATAAACTAATATAAAACAATCAATAGAATCAAATACAATTGGCGAACCACCTACCCGAAATAAATAATCAGTAAACTATATTTTATATACAATTATTTACTGTGGTATCGCCCTTAGAAACATAATCATGTAAATTAAATTAATTTATAAAATTTATACAAAAAGCATCATAATGAATGACATTATAATCCTATAAATAACTAAATTAAATATATAGTCATGGTAATTAAAGTTAACTAACCAGAATTATATTACAAATAATCAAGAGAATAAAATCATAATAATGTAAATAAGTGATATATATTCAAATGATGGAAACAAATCATTATAATCTAAGTAACAAATAAAATAATCATGGTTAATAAATGTAAGTAAACTAATTTAAAATAATCAATAGAATCAAATACAATTGGCGAACCACCTACCCGATATAAATAATCAGGAAATTATATTATATATACAATTATTTACTGTGGTATCACCCTTAGAAAGATAATCATGTAAATTAAATTAAATTCATGTATAAAATGTATACAAAAAGCATCATATGAATGAAATTATAATCCTGTAAATAACTAAATTAAATATATAGTCATGGTAATAAAATTTAACTAACCTATATTATTATAAAAATAATCTAGGGAAAAAATTATAATAATGTAAATACCTAATATATAATAAAATCATGGAAAACAAATCATTATAATCTAAGTAACAAATAAAATAATCATGTCTAATAAATGTAAATAAACTAATATAAAATAATCAATAGAATCAAATAAAATTGGCGAACCACCTACCCGACATAAATAATCAGTAAATTATATTTGATATACAATTATTTACTGTGTTATCGCCCTTAGAAACATAATCATGTAAATTAAATTAAATTAATTTATAAAATTTATACAAACAGCATCATATGAATGAAATTATAATCCTGTAAATAACTAAATTAAATATATAGTCATGGTAATTGAACGTAACTAACCTATATTATTATAAAAATAATCAAGGAAAAAAAATCATAATAATGTAAATACCTAATATGTAATAAAATCATGGAAAACAAATCATTATAATCTAAGTAACAAATAAAATAATCATGGCTAATAAATGTAAATAAACTCATATAAAACAATCACTAGAATCAAATACAGTTGGTGAACCACCTTCCCGAAATAAAAAATCAGTAAATTATATTTTATATACAATTATTTACTGTGGTATCGCCCTTAGAAACATAATCATGTAAATTAAATTAAATTAATTTATAAAATTTATACAAAAAGCATATGAATGAAATTATAATCCTGTAAATAACTAAATTAAATATATAGTCATGGTAATTAAACTTAAGTAACCTATATTATTATAAAAATAATCAAGGGAAAAAAATCATAATAATGTAAATACCTAATATATAATAAAATCATGGAAAACAAATCATTATAATCTAAGTAACAAATAAAAAAAATCATGGCTAATAAATGTAAATAAACTAATATAAAACAATCAATAGAATCAAATACAATTGGCGAACCACCTACCCGAAATAAATAATCAGTAAACTATATTTTTTATACAATTATTTACTGTGGTATCGCCACTAGAAACATAATCATGTAAATTAAATTAAATTAATGTATATAATTTATACAAAAAGCATCAAACGAATGAAATTATAATCCTATAAATAACTAAATTAAATATATAGTCATGGTAATTAAAGTTAACTAACCAGAATTATATGAAAAATAATCAAGAGAATAAAATCATAATAATGTAAATAAGTAATATATATTAAAATAATGGAAAACAAATCATTATAATCTAAGTAACAAATAAAATAATCATGGTTAATAAATGTAAGTAAACTAATTTAAAATAATCAATAGAATCAAATACAATTGGCGAACCACCTACCCGAAATAAATAATCAGTAAATTATATTTTATATACAATTATTTACTCTGGTATCGCCCTTAGAAACATAATCATGTAAATTAAATTAAATTAATTTATAAAATTTATGCAAAAAGCATCATATGAATGAAATTATAATCCTGTAAATAACTAAATTAAATATAAAGTCATGGTAATTAAACTTAACTAACCTATATTATTATAAAAATAATCAAGGAAAAAAAATCATAATAATGTAAATACCTAATATGTAATAAAATCATGGAAAAAAATCATTATAATCTAAGTAACACATAAAATAATCATGGCTAATAAATGTAAATAAACTAATATAAAACAATCAATAGAATCAAATACAATTGGCGAACCACCTACCCGAAATAAATAATCAGTAAACTATATTTTATATACAATTATTTACTGTGGTATCGCCCTTAGAAACATAATCATGTAAATTAAATTAAATTAATTTATAAAATTTATACAAACCGCATCATATGAATGAAATTATAATCCTGTAAATAACTAAATTAAATATATAGTCATGGTAATTGAACGTAACTAACCTATATTATTATAAAAATAATCAAGGAAAAAAAATCATAATAATGTAAATACCTAATATGTAATAAAATCATGGAAAACAATTATAATCTAAGTAACAAATAAAATAATCATGGCTAATAAATGTAAATAAACTAATATAAAATAATCAATAGAATTAAATACAATTGGCGAACCACCTACCTGAAATAATCAGTAAATTATATTATATACAATTATTTACTGTGGTATCGCCCTTAGAAACATAATCATGTAAATTAAATTAAATTAATGTATATAATTTATATAAAAAGCATCATACGAATGAAATTATAATCCTGTAAATAACTAAAGTAAATATATAGTTATGGTAATTAAAGTTAACTAACCAGAATTATATTAAGAATAATCAAGAGAATAAAATCATAATAATGTAAATAAGTAATATATATTAAAATCCTGGAAAACAAATCATTATAATCTAAGTACCAAATAAAATAATCATAGTTAATAAATGTAAGTAAACTAATTTAAAATAATCAATAGAATGAAATACAATTGGCGAACCACCTACCCGATATAAATAATCAGGAAATTATATTATATATACAATTATTTACTGTGGTATCACCCTTAGAAAGATAATCATGTAAATTAAATTAAATTCATGTATAAAATGTATACAAAAAGCATCATATGAATGAAATTATAATCCTGTAAATAACTAAATTAAATATATAGTCATGGTAATAAAATTTAACTAACCTATATTATTATAAAAATAATCTAGGGAAAAAATTATAATAATGTAAATACCTAATATATAATAAAATCATGGAAAACAAATCATTATAATCTAAGTAACAAATAAAATAATCATGTCTAATAAATGTAAATAAACTAATATAAAATAATCAATAGAATCAAATAAAATTGGCGAACCACCTACCCGACATAAATAATCAGTAAATTATATTTGATATACAATTATTTACTGTGTTATCGCCCTTAGAAACATAATCATGTAAATTAAATTAAATTAATTTATAAAATTTATACAAACAGCATCATATGAATGAAATTATAATCCTGTAAATAACTAAATTAAATATATAGTCATGGTAATTGAACGTAACTAACCTATATTATTATAAAAATAATCAAGGAAAAAAAATCATAATAATGTAAATACCTAATATGTAATAAAATCATGGAAAACAAATCATTATAATCTAAGTAACAAATAAAATAATCATGGCTAATAAATGTAAATAAACTCATATAAAACAATCACTAGAATCAAATACAGTTGGTGAACCACCTTCCCGAAATAAAAAATCAGTAAATTATATTTTATATACAATTATTTACTGTGGTATCGCCCTTAGAAACATAATCATGTAAATTAAATTAAATTAATTTATAAAATTTATACAAAAAGCATATGAATGAAATTATAATCCTGTAAATAACTAAATTAAATATATAGTCATGGTAATTAAACTTAAGTAACCTATATTATTATAAAAATAATCAAGGGAAAAAAATCATAATAATGTAAATACCTAATATATAATAAAATCATGGAAAACAAATCATTATAATCTAAGTAACAAATAAAAAAAATCATGGCTAATAAATGTAAATAAACTAATATAAAACAATCAATAGAATCAAATACAATTGGCGAACCACCTACCCGAAATAAATAATCAGTAAACTATATTTTTTATACAATTATTTACTGTGGTATCGCCACTAGAAACATAATCATGTAAATTAAATTAAATTAATGTATATAATTTATACAAAAAGCATCAAACGAATGAAATTATAATCCTATAAATAACTAAATTAAATATATAGTCATGGTAATTAAAGTTAACTAACCAGAATTATATGAAAAATAATCAAGAGAATAAAATCATAATAATGTAAATAAGTAATATATATTAAAATAATGGAAAACAAATCATTATAATCTAAGTAACAAATAAAATAATCATGGTTAATAAATGTAAGTAAACTAATTTAAAATAATCAATAGAATCAAATACAATTGGCGAACCACCTACCCGAAATAAATAATCAGTAAATTATATTTTATATACAATTATTTACTCTGGTATCGCCCTTAGAAACATAATCATGTAAATTAAATTAAATTAATTTATAAAATTTATGCAAAAAGCATCATATGAATGAAATTATAATCCTGTAAATAACTAAATTAAATATAAAGTCATGGTAATTAAACTTAACTAACCTATATTATTATAAAAATAATCAAGGAAAAAAAATCATAATAATGTAAATACCTAATATGTAATAAAATCATGGAAAAAAATCATTATAATCTAAGTAACACATAAAATAATCATGGCTAATAAATGTAAATAAACTAATATAAAACAATCAATAGAATCAAATACAATTGGCGAACCACCTACCCGAAATAAATAATCAGTAAACTATATTTTATATACAATTATTTACTGTGGTATCGCCCTTAGAAACATAATCATGTAAATTAAATTAAATTAATTTATAAAATTTATACAAACCGCATCATATGAATGAAATTATAATCCTGTAAATAACTAAATTAAATATATAGTCATGGTAATTGAACGTAACTAACCTATATTATTATAAAAATAATCAAGGAAAAAAAATCATAATAATGTAAATACCTAATATGTAATAAAATCATGGAAAACAATTATAATCTAAGTAACAAATAAAATAATCATGGCTAATAAATGTAAATAAACTAATATAAAATAATCAATAGAATTAAATACAATTGGCGAACCACCTACCTGAAATAATCAGTAAATTATATTATATACAATTATTTACTGTGGTATCGCCCTTAGAAACATAATCATGTAAATTAAATTAAATTAATGTATATAATTTATATAAAAAGCATCATACGAATGAAATTATAATCCTGTAAATAACTAAAGTAAATATATAGTTATGGTAATTAAAGTTAACTAACCAGAATTATATTAAGAATAATCAAGAGAATAAAATCATAATAATGTAAATAAGTAATATATATTAAAATCCTGGAAAACAAATCATTATAATCTAAGTACCAAATAAAATAATCATAGTTAATAAATGTAAGTAAACTAATTTAAAATAATCAATAGAATGAAATACAATTGGCGAACCACCTACCCGATATAAATAATCAGGAAATTATATTATATATACAATTATTTACTGTGGTATCACCCTTAGAAAGATAATCATGTAAATTAAATTAAATTCATGTATAAAATGTATACAAAAAGCATCATATGAATGAAATTATAATCCTGTAAATAACTAAATTAAATATATAGTCATGGTAATAAAATTTAACTAACCTATATTATTATAAAAATAATCTAGGGAAAAAATTATAATAATGTAAATACCTAATATATAATAAAATCATGGAAAACAAATCATTATAATCTAAGTAACAAATAAAATAATCATGTCTAATAAATGTAAATAAACTAATATAAAATAATCAATAGAATCAAATAAAATTGGCGAACCACCTACCCGACATAAATAATCAGTAAATTATATTTGATATACAATTATTTACTGTGTTATCGCCCTTAGAAACATAATCATGTAAATTAAATTAAATTAATTTATAAAATTTATACAAACAGCATCATATGAATGAAATTATAATCCTGTAAATAACTAAATTAAATATATAGTCATGGTAATTGAACGTAACTAACCTATATTATTATAAAAATAATCAAGGAAAAAAAATCATAATAATGTAAATACCTAATATGTAATAAAATCATGGAAAACAAATCATTATAATCTAAGTAACAAATAAAATAATCATGGCTAATAAATGTAAATAAACTCATATAAAACAATCACTAGAATCAAATACAGTTGGTGAACCACCTTCCCGAAATAAAAAATCAGTAAATTATATTTTATATACAATTATTTACTGTGGTATCGCCCTTAGAAACATAATCATGTAAATTAAATTAAATTAATTTATAAAATTTATACAAAAAGCATATGAATGAAATTATAATCCTGTAAATAACTAAATTAAATATATAGTCATGGTAATTAAACTTAAGTAACCTATATTATTATAAAAATAATCAAGGGAAAAAAATCATAATAATGTAAATACCTAATATATAATAAAATCATGGAAAACAAATCATTATAATCTAAGTAACAAATAAAAAAAATCATGGCTAATAAATGTAAATAAACTAATATAAAACAATCAATAGAATCAAATACAATTGGCGAACCACCTACCCGAAATAAATAATCAGTAAACTATATTTTTTATACAATTATTTACTGTGGTATCGCCACTAGAAACATAATCATGTAAATTAAATTAAATTAATGTATATAATTTATACAAAAAGCATCAAACGAATGAAATTATAATCCTATAAATAACTAAATTAAATATATAGTCATGGTAATTAAAGTTAACTAACCAGAATTATATGAAAAATAATCAAGAGAATAAAATCATAATAATGTAAATAAGTAATATATATTAAAATAATGGAAAACAAATCATTATAATCTAAGTAACAAATAAAATAATCATGGTTAATAAATGTAAGTAAACTAATTTAAAATAATCAATAGAATCAAATACAATTGGCGAACCACCTACCCGAAATAAATAATCAGTAAATTATATTTTATATACAATTATTTACTCTGGTATCGCCCTTAGAAACATAATCATGTAAATTAAATTAAATTAATTTATAAAATTTATGCAAAAAGCATCATATGAATGAAATTATAATCCTGTAAATAACTAAATTAAATATAAAGTCATGGTAATTAAACTTAACTAACCTATATTATTATAAAAATAATCAAGGAAAAAAAATCATAATAATGTAAATACCTAATATGTAATAAAATCATGGAAAAAAATCATTATAATCTAAGTAACACATAAAATAATCATGGCTAATAAATGTAAATAAACTAATATAAAACAATCAATAGAATCAAATACAATTGGCGAACCACCTACCCGAAATAAATAATCAGTAAACTATATTTTATATACAATTATTTACTGTGGTATCGCCCTTAGAAACATAATCATGTAAATTAAATTAAATTAATTTATAAAATTTATACAAACCGCATCATATGAATGAAATTATAATCCTGTAAATAACTAAATTAAATATATAGTCATGGTAATTGAACGTAACTAACCTATATTATTATAAAAATAATCAAGGAAAAAAAATCATAATAATGTAAATACCTAATATGTAATAAAATCATGGAAAACAATTATAATCTAAGTAACAAATAAAATAATCATGGCTAATAAATGTAAATAAACTAATATAAAATAATCAATAGAATTAAATACAATTGGCGAACCACCTACCTGAAATAATCAGTAAATTATATTATATACAATTATTTACTGTGGTATCGCCCTTAGAAACATAATCATGTAAATTAAATTAAATTAATGTATATAATTTATATAAAAAGCATCATACGAATGAAATTATAATCCTGTAAATAACTAAAGAAAATATATAGTTATGGTAATTAAAGTTAACTAACCAGAATTATATTAAGAATAATCAAGAGAATAAAATCATAATAATGTAAATAAGTAATATATATTAAAATCCTGGAAAACAAATCATTATAATCTAAGTACCAAATAAAATAATCATAGTTAATAAATGTAAGTAAACTAATTTAAAATAATCAATAGAATGAAATACAATTGGCGAACCACCTACCCGAAATAAATAATCAGTATATTATATTTTATATACAATTATTTACTGTGGTATCGCCCTTAGAAACATAATCATGTAAATTAAATTAATTTATAAAATTTAGACAAAAAGCATCATAATGAATGAAATTATAATCCTATAAATAACTAAATTAAATATATAGTCATGGTAATTAAAGTTAACTAACCAGAATTATATTAAAAATAATCAAGAGAATAAAATCATAATAATGTAAATAAGTGATATATATTCAAATGATGGAAACAAATCATTATAATCTAAGTAACAAATAAAATAATCATGGTTAATAAATGTAAGTAAACTAATTTAAAATAATAAATAGAATCAAATACAATTGGCGAACCACCTACCCGAAATAAATAATCAGGAAATTATATTATATATACAATTATTTACTGTGGTATCACCCTTAGAAAGATAATCATGTAAATTAAATTAAATTAATGTATAAAATGTATACAAAAAGCATCATATGAATGAAATTATAATCCTGTAAATAACTAAATTAAATATATAGTCATGGTAATAAAATTTAACTAACCTATATTATTATAAAAATAATCTAGGGAAAAAAATTATAATAATGTAAATACCTAATATATAATAAAATCATGGAAAACAAATCATTATAATCTAAGTAACAAATAAAATAATCATGGCTAATAAATGTAAATAAACTAATATAAAATAATCAATAGAATCAAATAAAATTGGCGAACCACCTACCCGACATAAATAATCAGTAAATTATATTTTATATACAATTATTTACTGTGTTATCGCCCTTAGAAACATAATCATGTAAATTAAATTAAATTAATTCATAAAATTTATACAAACCGCATCATATGAATGAAATTATAATCCTGTAAATAACTAAATTAAATATATAGTCATGGTAATTGAACGTAACTAACCTATATTATTATAAAAATAATCAAGGAAAAAAAATCATAATAATGTAAATACCTAATATGTAATAAAATCATGGAAAACAATTATAATCTAAGTAACAAATAAAATAATCATGGCTAATAAATGTAAATAAACTAATATAAAATAATCAATAGAATTAAATACAATTGGCGAACCACCTACCTGAAATAATCAGTAAATTATATTATATACAATTATTTACTGTGGTATCGCCCTTAGAAACATAATCATGTAAATTAAATTAAATTAATGTATGAAATGTATACAAAAAGCATCATTTGAATGAAATTATAATCCTGTAAATAACTAAATTAAATATATAGTCATGGTAATTAAACTTAACTAACCTATATTATTACGAAAATAATAAAGAAAAAAAATCATAATAATGTAAATACCTAATATATAATAAAATCATGGAAAACAATTATAATCTAAGTAACAAATAAAATAATCATGGCTAATAAATGTAAATAAACTAATATAAAATAATCAATAGAATTAAATACAATTGGCGAACCACCTACCTGAAATAAATAATCAGTAAATTATATTATATACAATTATTTACTGTGGTATCGCCCTTAGAAACATAATCATGTAAATTAAATTAAATTAATGTCTGAAATGTATACAAAAAGCATCATTTGAAGGAAATTATAATCCTGTAAATAACTAAATTAAATATATAGTCATGGTAATTAAACTTAACTAACCTATATTATTATGAAAATAATAAAGAAAAAAAATCATAATAATGTTAATACCTAATATATAATAAAATCACTGAAAACAAATCATAAAATCTAAGTAACAAATAAAATAATCATGGCTAATAAATGTAAATAAACTAATATAAAACAATCAATAGAATCAAATACAATTGGTGAACCACCTACCCGAAATAAATAATCAGTAAATTATATTTTATATACAATTATTTACTGTGGTATCGCCCCTAGATACATAATCATGTAAATTAAATTAAATTAAATTAATGTATATAATTTATACAAAAAGCATCATACGAATGAAATTATAATCCTGTAAATAACTAAATTAAATATATAGTCATGGTAATTAAACTTAACTAACCTATATTATTATAAAAATAATCAAGGAAAAAAAATTATAATAATGTAAATACCTAATATATAATAAAATCATGGAATACAAATCATTATAATCTAAGTAACAAATAAAATAATCATGGCTAATAAATGTAAATAAACTAATATAAAACAATCAATAGAATTAAATACAATTGGCGAACCACCTACCTGAAATAAATAATCAGTAAATTATATTATATACAATTATTTACTGTGGTATCGCCCTTAGAAACATAATCATGTAAATTAAATTAAATTAATGTATGAAATGTATACAAAAAGGATCATTTGAATGAAATTATAATCCTGTAAATAACTAAATTAAATATATAGTCATGGTAATTAATCTTAACTAACCTACCGTATATACTCGAGTATAAGCCGACCCGAATATAAGCCGAGGTCCCTAATTTTACCCCAAAAAACTGGGAAAACTTATTGACTCGAGTATAAGACTAGGGTGGGAAATGCAGCAGCTGCTGGTAAATTTCTAAATAAAATTAGATCCTTAAAAAATTATATTAATTGAATATTTATTTACAGTGTGTGTATATAATGAATGCAGTGTGTGTATGAGAATGCAGAGTGTGTGTATGAGAATGCAGTGTGTGTGTATGAGAATGCAGTGTGTGTGTATGAGAATGCAGTGTGTGTGTATGAGAATGCAGTGTGTGTGTATGAGAATGCAGTGTGTGTATGAGAATTCAGTGTGTATGAGTGCAGTGTGTGTATGAGTGCAGTGTGTATATGAATGCAGTGTGTATATGAATGCAGTGTGTATATGAATGCAGTGTGTGTGTATGAGAATGCTGTGTGTATGAGTGCAGTGTGTGTGTATGAGAATGCTGTGTATGAGTGCAGTGTGTGTATGAGTGCAGTGTGTGTATGAGTGCAGTGTGTGTGTATGAATGCTGTGTGTATGAGTGCAGTGTGTGTGTATGAGAATGCTGTGTGTATGAGTGCAGTGTGTGTGTATGAATGCAGTGTGTGTATGTGTGTGTGTAATGCAGAGTGTGATGCAGAGCCTTGGTGGGGGGTGGGCATTTTTATTTTTTAATTATTATTTTAATATTTTTTTGTTTCATTAAATTTTTTTATTATTATTATTTTTTTATTTTTTTATAATTTTTTATTTAATTATTATTTTTATTTTATTATTTTTATTTTTTTATTATTATTGCTATATATAAATTTTTTCATCCCCCCTCCCTGCTTGCTAGCTGGCCAGGTAGGGGGGCTCTCCTTCCCTGGTGGTCCAGTGGATGGGCACTGTGTAGGAGGGGGCTGTGGGGGCTGCAGAGAGCGTTACTTACCTCTCCTGCAGCTCCTGTCAGCTCTTCCCTCCTCCGCCGGTCCGTTCAGCACCTCGTCAGCTCCCAGTGTAAATCTCGCGAGAGCCGCGGCTCTCGCGAGATTTACACTGTGAGCTGACAGAAGAGCTGAACGGACCGGCGGAGGAGGAGAGAGCTGACAGGAGCTGCAGGAGAGGTAAGTAACGCTCTCTGCAGCCCCCACAGCCCCTGTCTGTATTATGGCAATGCAAATTGCCATAATACAGACTATTGACTCGAGTATAAGCCGAGTTGGGGTTTTTCAGCACAAAAAATGTGCTGAAAAACTCGGCTTATACTCGAGTATATACGGTATATTATTATGAAAATAATAAAGAAAAAAATCATAATAATGTAAATACCTAATATATAATAAAATCATGGAAAACAAATCATTACAATCTAAGTAACAAATAAAATAATCATGGCTAATAAATGTAAATAAACTAATATAAAACAATCAAAAGAATCAAATACAATTGGTGAACCACCTACCAGAAATAAATAATCAGTAAATTATATTTTATATACAATTATTTACTGTGTTATCGCCCTTAGAAACATAATCATGTAAATTAAATTAAATTAACTCATAAAATTTATACAAAAAGCATCATAGGAATGAAATTATGAATTATGATAATGTGGATATCAGGAATACTTACTCTGTAACTAACTGTGGAATATGTATGCGATAGAGTCATTGCCAAATTGCCTAATTACCTAAAAGTAACCGACCTCAGACGACCAACCACAGACAAATGTTGATTGTGTTGCATGTTACATAGAAATGTTATATAGAGTATGCTATGTAGGGTATATCGCATAACAGTACGCCATATTAGGTTTATTATACAAAATACTGTAAAGATATTGTGATTCATTGCAGATGATGTATGACCCCCCCCCTCACCGTCCCTCTTTCTTTATTCTGTATCCCCACCCTTTTTATCTTCCTGAAAAATAAAAATCTTAAATTTCAAAAAATAATCAAGGAAAAAAATCATAGTAATGTAAATACCTAATATATTATAAAATCATGGAAAACAAATCATTATAATCTAAGTAACAAATAAAAAAAATCATGGCTAATAAATGTAAATAAACTAATATAAAACAATCAATAGAATCAAATACAATTTGCGAACCACCTACCCGAAATAAATAATCAGTAAATTATATTTTATATACAATTATTTACTGTGCTATCTCCCTTAGAAACAAAATCATGTAAATTAAAGTAAATTAAATTAATTTATAAAATGTATACAAAAAGCATCATATGAATGAAATTATAATCCTGTAAATAACTAAATTAAATATATAGTCATGGTAATTAAAGTTAACTAACCAGAATTATATTAAAAATAATCAAGAGAATAAAATCATAATAATGTAAATAAGTAATATATAATAAAATCATGGAAAACAAATCATTATAATCTAAGTACCAAATAAAATAATAATGGTTAATAAATGTAAATAAACTAACATAAAATAATCAATAGAATCAAATACAATTGGCGAACCACCTACCCGAAATAAATAATCAGTAAATTATATTATATATACAATTATTTACTGTGGTATCGCGCTTAGAAACATAATCGTGTAAATTAAATTAAATTAATGTATAAAATGTATACAAAAAGCATCATAGGAATGAAATTATAATCCTGTAAATTACTAAATTAAATATATAGTCATGTAATTAAACTTAACTAACCTATATTATTATAAAAATAATCAAGGAAAAAAATCATAATAATGTAAATACCTAATATATAATAAAATCATGGAAAACAAATCATTATAATCTAAGTAACAAATAAAATAATCATGGTTAATAAATGTAAGTAAACTAATTTAAAATAATCAATAGAATCAAATACAATTGGCGAACCACGTACCCAAAATAAATAATCAGTAAATTATATTTTATATACAATTATGTACTTCGGTATCGCCCTTAGAAACATAATCATTTAAATTAAATTAAATTAATTTATAAAATTTATACAAAAAGCATCATATGAATGAATTTATAATCCTGTAAATAACTAAATTAAATATATAGTCCTGGTAATTAAACTTAACTAACCTATATTATTATAAAAATAATCAAGGAAAAAAATCATAATAATGTAAATACCTAATATATAATAAAATCATGGAAAACAATTATAATCTAAGTAACAAATAAAATAATCATGGCTAATAAATGTAAATAAACTAATATAAAATAATCAATAGTTAACTTTTGACTTTGACTTTTAACTTTTTTTTTAATTTTCATACGGTTATATGCAATTATTGTTATGCATGTACTAACCCACTCCTGCCGTACCCTCAACCCACACTCACACGGCACAGACTACGTAATAACACCATCCAGTCACTCATTGATTGCATTTTCGACTATCTCTCTCCCCCACCCCTTCCACACTTCTATCTGCCGCACCGATCTTGATATCTACCCCAGAGGGAAGGACACCCACCTCAGCCACGAACTTACATACCACCCACACTGCACTCCGATCTCATAATTACGCGGCTCCAACACTCACACGACACTCGGGCAGGCTTCTAATACACGAACAAATTCATCTCACTTTACTAGCAGACGCCTAACTAACAACGAGACTGTACACACATACGATGGACCTTACAAATACTCTCAAAGCGTTGCTTTTCCTTTTTAATCACTCCTGCTGTTAGTGAATACGATGCAGACCTCTTCCCAAATAAACCTAAGGCTAACAGGGATGTCTCCGGTTAGCAAAATGTTCTAGTTTATGTTAAGGTATTGATGTTAAAAATATATAATGACAACATCTTGTGAACCAGTAACAATACACAGCTCACTCTTACCAACCTAATCGACAAATATCAGAGCTCAATGTTTCCTAATAGAACCACTGTTTTTATATGTATTAATGCTTCTTAGTTTTCTACATGTACCTTCCTTGATACCTATAAAAAATGTGCGCAGTTTTAACTATATACCATCACTGTATTATATACTGTTAACACCTGTCTTGCCTTAGCTGTTATGGCAAAGCAAGAATACTTGTAACCTTCATGCGCTCCAAAAATAAAGAATTTAAATTAAAAAAAAAAAAATCAATAGAATTAAATACAATTGGCGATCCACCTACCTGAAATAAATAATCAGTAAATTATATTATATACAATTATTTACTGTGGTATCGCCCTTAGAAACATAATCATGTAAATTAAATTAAATTAATGTATGAAATTTATACAAAAAGCATCATTTGAATGAAATTATAATCCTGTAAATAACTAAATTAAATATATAGTCATGGTAATTAAACTTAACTAACCTATATTATTATAAAAATAATCAAGGAAAAAAATCATACTAATGTAAATACCTAATATATAATAAAATCATGGAAAACAAATCATTATAATCTAAGTAACAAATAAAAAAATCATGGTTAATAAATGTAAGTAAACTAATTTAAAATAATCAATAGAATCAAATACAATTGGCGAACCACGTACCCAAAATAAATAATCAGAAAATTATATTTTATATACAATTATGTACTGTGGTATCAACCTTAGAAACATAATCATTTAAATTAAATTAAATTAATTTATACAATTTATACAAAAAGCATCATATGAATGAAATTATAATCCTGTAAATAACTAAATTAAATATATAGTCATGGTAATTAAACTTAACTAACCTATATTATTATAAAAATAATAAAGAAAAAAAACATAATAATGTAAATACCTAATATATAATAAAATCATGGAATACAAATCATTATAATCTAAGTAACAAATAAAATAATCATGGCTAATAAATGTAAATAAACTAATATAAAACAATCAATAGAATCAAATACAATTGGTGAACCACCTACCCGAAATAAATAATCTGTAAATTATATTTTATATACAATTATTTACTTTGTTATCACCCTTAGAAACATAATCATGTAAATTAAATTAAATTAATTTATAAAATTTATACAAAAAGCATCATAGGAATGAAATTATAATCCTGTAAATAACTAAATTAAATATATAGTCATGGTAATTAAACTTAACTAACCTATATTATTATAAAAATAATCAAGGGAAAAAAATCATAATAATGTAAATACCTAATATATAATAAAATCATGGAAAACAAATCATTATAATCTAAGTAACAAATAAAAAAATCATGGCTAATAAATGTAAATAAACTAATATAAAACAATCAATAGAATCAAATACAATTGGCGAACCACCTACCCGAAATAAATAATTAGTAAATTATATTTTATATACAATTATTTACTGTGGTATCGCCCCTAGAAACATAATCATGTAAATTAAATTAAATTAATTTATAAAATTTATACAAAAAGCATCATATGAATGAAATTATAATCCTGTAAATAACTAAATTAAATATATAGTCATATTAATTATACTTAACTAACCTATATTATTATAAAAATAATCAAGGAAAAAAAATCAAAATAATGTAAATACCTAATATATAATAAAATCATGGGGAAAAAATCATTATAATCTAAGTAACAAATAAAATAATCATGGCTAATAAATGTAAATAAACTAATATAAAACAATCAATAGAATCAAATACAATTGGTGAACCACCTACCCGAAATAAATAATCAGTAAATTATATTTTATATACAGTTATTTACTGTGGTATCGCCCCTAGAAACATAATCATGTAAATTAAATTAAATTAAATTAATGTATATAATTTATACAAAAAGCATCATAGGAATGAAATTATAATCCTGTAAATAACTAAATTAAATATATAATCATGGTAATTAAACTTAACTAACCTATATTATTATAAAAATAATCAAGTAAAAAAAATCATAATAATGTAAATACCTAATATATCATAAAATCATGGAAAACAATTATAATCTAAGTAACAAATAAAATAATCATGGCTAATAAATGTAAATAAACTAATATAAAATAATCAATAGAATTAAATACAATTGGCGAACCACCTACCTGAAATAAATAATCAGTAAATTATATTATATACAATTATTTACTGTGGTATCGCCCATAGAAACATAATCATGTAAATTAAATTAAATTGATGTATGAAATTTATACAAAAAGCATCATTTGAATGAAATTATAATCCTGTAAATAACTAAATTAAATATATAGTCATGGTAATTAAACTTAACTAACCTATATTATTATAAAAATAATCAAGGAAAAAAAATCAAAATAATGTAAATACCTAACATATAATAAAATCATGGGAAAAAAATCATTATAATCTGAGTAACAAATAAAATAATCATGGCTAATAAATGTAAATAAACTAATATAAAACAATCAATAGAATCAAATACAATTGGTGAACCACCTACCCGAAATAAATAATCAGTAAATTATATTTTATATACAGTTATTTACTGTGGTATCGCCCCTAGAAACATAATCATGTAAATTAAATTAAATTAAATTAATGTATAGAATTTATACAAAAAGCATCATAGGAATGAAATTATAATCCTGTAAATAACTAAATTAAATATATAATCATGGTAATTAAACTTAACTAACCTATATTATTATAAAAATAATCAAGTAAAAAAAATCATAATAATGTAAATACCTAATATATAATAAAATCATGGAAAACAATTATAATCTAAGTAACAAATAAAATAATCATGGCTAAAAAATTTAAATAAACTAATATAAAATAATCAATATAATTAAATACAATTGGCGAACCACCTACCTGAAATAAATAATCAGTAAATTATATTATATACAATTATTTACTGTGGTATCGCCCTTAGAAACATAATCATGTAAATTAAATTAAATTAATGTATGAAATTTATACAAAAAGCATCATAGGAATGAAATTATAATCCTGTAAATAACTAAATTAAATATATAGTCATGGTAATTAAACTTAACTAACCTATATTATTAGAAAAATAATCAAGGAAAAAAAATCATAGTAATGTAAACACCTAATATATTATAAAATCATGGAAAACAAATCATTATAATCTAAGTAACAAATAAAAAAATCATGGCTAGTAAATGTAAATAAACTAATATAAAACAATCAATAGAATCAAATTCAATTGGCGAACCACCTACC
This sequence comes from Pelobates fuscus, assembly GCF_036172605.1. Taxonomy (NCBI): domain Eukaryota; kingdom Metazoa; phylum Chordata; class Amphibia; order Anura; family Pelobatidae; genus Pelobates; species Pelobates fuscus. The sequence continues at coordinate 258,415,217 of NC_086322.1, forward strand.
CGAAATAAATAATCAGTAAATTATATTTTATATACAATTATTTACTGTGGTATCGCCCTTAGAAACATAATCATGTAAATTAAATTAAATTAATTTATAAAATTTATACAAAAAGCATATGAATGAAATTATAATCCTGTAAATAACTAAATTAAATATATAGTCATGGTAATTAAACTTAACTAACCTATATTATTATAAAAATAATCAAGGGAAAAAAATCATAATAATGTAAATACCTAATATATAATAAAATCATGGAAAACAAATCATTATAATCTAAGTAACAAATAAAAAAAATCATGGCTAATAAATGTAAATAAACTAATATAAAACAATCAATAGAGTCAAATACAATTGGCGAACCACCTACCCGAAATAAATAATTAGTAAATTATATTTTACATACAATTATTTACTGTGGTATCGCCCCTAGAAACATAATCATGTAAATTAAATAAAATTAATTTATAAAATTTATACAAAAAGCATCATATGAATGAAATTATAATCCTGTAAATAACTAAATTAAATATATAGTCATATTAATTAAACTTAACTAACCTATATTATTATAAAAATAATCAAGGGAAAAAAATCAAAATAATGTAAATACCTAATATATAATAAAATCATGGGAAAAAATTATTATAATCTGAGTAACAAATAAAATAATCATGGCTAATAAATGTAAATAAACTAATATAAAACAATCAATAGAATCAAATACAATTGGTGAACCACCTACCCGAAATAAATAATCAGTAAATTATATTTTATATACAGTTATTTACTGTGGTATCGCCCCATGAAACATAATCATGTAAATTAATTAAATTAAATTAATGTATATAATTTATACAAAAAGCATCATAGGAATGAAATTATAATCCTGTAAATAACTAAATTAAATATATAATCATGGTAATTAAACTTAACTAACCTATATTATTATAAAAATAATCAAGTAAAAAAAATCATAATAATGTAAATACCTAATATATAATAAAATCATGGAAAACAATTATAATCTAAGTAACAAATAAAATAATCATGGCTAATAAATTTAAATAAACTAATATAAAATAATCAATATAATTAAATACAATTGGCGAACCACCTACCTGAAATAAATAATCAGTAAATTATATTATATATAATTATTTACTGTGGTATCGCCCTTAGAAACATAATCATGTAAATTAAATTAAATTAATGTATGAAATTTATACAAAAAGCATCATAGGAATGAAATTATAATCCTGTAAATAACTAAATTAAATATATGGTCATGGTAATTAAACTTAACTAACCTATATTATTATAAAAATAATCAAGGGAAAAAAATCATAATAATGTAAATACCTAATATATAATAAAATCATGGAAAACAAATCATTATAATCTAAGTAACAAATAAAAAAAATCATGGCTAATAAATGTAAATAAACTAATATAAAACAATCAATAGAATCAAATACAATTGGCGAACCACCTACCCGAAATAAATAATCAGTAAATTATATTTTATATACAATTATTTACTGTGCTATCTCCCTTAGAAACATAATCATGTAAATTAAAGTAAATTAAATTAATTTATAAAATTTATACAAAAAGCATCATATGAATGAAATTATAATCCTGTAAATAACTAAATTAAATATATAGTCATGGTAATTAATCTTAACTAACCTACCGTATATACTCGAGTATAAGCCGACCCGAATATAAGCCGAGGTCCCTAATTTTACCCCAAAAAACTGGGAAAACTTATTGACTCGAGTATAAGACTAGGGTGGGAAATGCAGCAGCTGCTGGTAAATTTCTAAATAAAATTAGATCCTTAAAAAATTATATTAATTGAATATTTATTTACAGTGTGTGTATATAATGAATGCAGTGTGTGTATGAGAATGCAGAGTGTGTGTATGAGAATGCAGTGTGTGTGTATGAGAATGCAGTGTGTGTGTATGAGAATGCAGTGTGTGTGTATGAGAATGCAGTGTGTGTGTATGAGAATGCAGTGTGTGTATGAGAATTCAGTGTGTATGAGTGCAGTGTGTGTATGAGTGCAGTGTGTATATGAATGCAGTGTGTATATGAATGCAGTGTGTATATGAATGCAGTGTGTGTGTATGAGAATGCTGTGTGTATGAGTGCAGTGTGTGTGTATGAGAATGCTGTGTATGAGTGCAGTGTGTGTATGAGTGCAGTGTGTGTATGAGTGCAGTGTGTGTGTATGAATGCTGTGTGTATGAGTGCAGTGTGTGTGTATGAGAATGCTGTGTGTATGAGTGCAGTGTGTGTGTATGAATGCAGTGTGTGTATGTGTGTGTGTAATGCAGAGTGTGATGCAGAGCCTTGGTGGGGGGTGGGCATTTTTATTTTTTAATTATTATTTTAATATTTTTTTGTTTCATTAAATTTTTTTATTATTATTATTTTTTTATTTTTTTATAATTTTTTATTTAATTATTATTTTTATTTTATTATTTTTATTTTTTTATTATTATTGCTATATATAAATTTTTTCATCCCCCCTCCCTGCTTGCTAGCTGGCCAGGTAGGGGGGCTCTCCTTCCCTGGTGGTCCAGTGGATGGGCACTGTGTAGGAGGGGGCTGTGGGGGCTGCAGAGAGCGTTACTTACCTCTCCTGCAGCTCCTGTCAGCTCTTCCCTCCTCCGCCGGTCCGTTCAGCACCTCGTCAGCTCCCAGTGTAAATCTCGCGAGAGCCGCGGCTCTCGCGAGATTTACACTGTGAGCTGACAGAAGAGCTGAACGGACCGGCGGAGGAGGAGAGAGCTGACAGGAGCTGCAGGAGAGGTAAGTAACGCTCTCTGCAGCCCCCACAGCCCCTGTCTGTATTATGGCAATGCAAATTGCCATAATACAGACTATTGACTCGAGTATAAGCCGAGTTGGGGTTTTTCAGCACAAAAAATGTGCTGAAAAACTCGGCTTATACTCGAGTATATACGGTATATTATTATGAAAATAATAAAGAAAAAAATCATAATAATGTAAATACCTAATATATAATAAAATCATGGAAAACAAATCATTACAATCTAAGTAACAAATAAAATAATCATGGCTAATAAATGTAAATAAACTAATATAAAACAATCAAAAGAATCAAATACAATTGGTGAACCACCTACCAGAAATAAATAATCAGTAAATTATATTTTATATACAATTATTTACTGTGTTATCGCCCTTAGAAACATAATCATGTAAATTAAATTAAATTAACTCATAAAATTTATACAAAAAGCATCATAGGAATGAAATTATGAATTATGATAATGTGGATATCAGGAATACTTACTCTGTAACTAACTGTGGAATATGTATGCGATAGAGTCATTGCCAAATTGCCTAATTACCTAAAAGTAACCGACCTCAGACGACCAACCACAGACAAATGTTGATTGTGTTGCATGTTACATAGAAATGTTATATAGAGTATGCTATGTAGGGTATATCGCATAACAGTACGCCATATTAGGTTTATTATACAAAATACTGTAAAGATATTGTGATTCATTGCAGATGATGTATGACCCCCCCCCTCACCGTCCCTCTTTCTTTATTCTGTATCCCCACCCTTTTTATCTTCCTGAAAAATAAAAATCTTAAATTTCAAAAAATAATCAAGGAAAAAAATCATAGTAATGTAAATACCTAATATATTATAAAATCATGGAAAACAAATCATTATAATCTAAGTAACAAATAAAAAAAATCATGGCTAATAAATGTAAATAAACTAATATAAAACAATCAATAGAATCAAATACAATTTGCGAACCACCTACCCGAAATAAATAATCAGTAAATTATATTTTATATACAATTATTTACTGTGCTATCTCCCTTAGAAACAAAATCATGTAAATTAAAGTAAATTAAATTAATTTATAAAATGTATACAAAAAGCATCATATGAATGAAATTATAATCCTGTAAATAACTAAATTAAATATATAGTCATGGTAATTAAAGTTAACTAACCAGAATTATATTAAAAATAATCAAGAGAATAAAATCATAATAATGTAAATAAGTAATATATAATAAAATCATGGAAAACAAATCATTATAATCTAAGTACCAAATAAAATAATAATGGTTAATAAATGTAAATAAACTAACATAAAATAATCAATAGAATCAAATACAATTGGCGAACCACCTACCCGAAATAAATAATCAGTAAATTATATTATATATACAATTATTTACTGTGGTATCGCGCTTAGAAACATAATCGTGTAAATTAAATTAAATTAATGTATAAAATGTATACAAAAAGCATCATAGGAATGAAATTATAATCCTGTAAATTACTAAATTAAATATATAGTCATGTAATTAAACTTAACTAACCTATATTATTATAAAAATAATCAAGGAAAAAAATCATAATAATGTAAATACCTAATATATAATAAAATCATGGAAAACAAATCATTATAATCTAAGTAACAAATAAAATAATCATGGTTAATAAATGTAAGTAAACTAATTTAAAATAATCAATAGAATCAAATACAATTGGCGAACCACGTACCCAAAATAAATAATCAGTAAATTATATTTTATATACAATTATGTACTTCGGTATCGCCCTTAGAAACATAATCATTTAAATTAAATTAAATTAATTTATAAAATTTATACAAAAAGCATCATATGAATGAATTTATAATCCTGTAAATAACTAAATTAAATATATAGTCCTGGTAATTAAACTTAACTAACCTATATTATTATAAAAATAATCAAGGAAAAAAATCATAATAATGTAAATACCTAATATATAATAAAATCATGGAAAACAATTATAATCTAAGTAACAAATAAAATAATCATGGCTAATAAATGTAAATAAACTAATATAAAATAATCAATAGTTAACTTTTGACTTTGACTTTTAACTTTTTTTTTAATTTTCATACGGTTATATGCAATTATTGTTATGCATGTACTAACCCACTCCTGCCGTACCCTCAACCCACACTCACACGGCACAGACTACGTAATAACACCATCCAGTCACTCATTGATTGCATTTTCGACTATCTCTCTCCCCCACCCCTTCCACACTTCTATCTGCCGCACCGATCTTGATATCTACCCCAGAGGGAAGGACACCCACCTCAGCCACGAACTTACATACCACCCACACTGCACTCCGATCTCATAATTACGCGGCTCCAACACTCACACGACACTCGGGCAGGCTTCTAATACACGAACAAATTCATCTCACTTTACTAGCAGACGCCTAACTAACAACGAGACTGTACACACATACGATGGACCTTACAAATACTCTCAAAGCGTTGCTTTTCCTTTTTAATCACTCCTGCTGTTAGTGAATACGATGCAGACCTCTTCCCAAATAAACCTAAGGCTAACAGGGATGTCTCCGGTTAGCAAAATGTTCTAGTTTATGTTAAGGTATTGATGTTAAAAATATATAATGACAACATCTTGTGAACCAGTAACAATACACAGCTCACTCTTACCAACCTAATCGACAAATATCAGAGCTCAATGTTTCCTAATAGAACCACTGTTTTTATATGTATTAATGCTTCTTAGTTTTCTACATGTACCTTCCTTGATACCTATAAAAAATGTGCGCAGTTTTAACTATATACCATCACTGTATTATATACTGTTAACACCTGTCTTGCCTTAGCTGTTATGGCAAAGCAAGAATACTTGTAACCTTCATGCGCTCCAAAAATAAAGAATTTAAATTAAAAAAAAAAAATCAATAGAATTAAATACAATTGGCGATCCACCTACCTGAAATAAATAATCAGTAAATTATATTATATACAATTATTTACTGTGGTATCGCCCTTAGAAACATAATCATGTAAATTAAATTAAATTAATGTATGAAATTTATACAAAAAGCATCATTTGAATGAAATTATAATCCTGTAAATAACTAAATTAAATATATAGTCATGGTAATTAAACTTAACTAACCTATATTATTATAAAAATAATCAAGGAAAAAAATCATACTAATGTAAATACCTAATATATAATAAAATCATGGAAAACAAATCATTATAATCTAAGTAACAAATAAAAAAATCATGGTTAATAAATGTAAGTAAACTAATTTAAAATAATCAATAGAATCAAATACAATTGGCGAACCACGTACCCAAAATAAATAATCAGAAAATTATATTTTATATACAATTATGTACTGTGGTATCAACCTTAGAAACATAATCATTTAAATTAAATTAAATTAATTTATACAATTTATACAAAAAGCATCATATGAATGAAATTATAATCCTGTAAATAACTAAATTAAATATATAGTCATGGTAATTAAACTTAACTAACCTATATTATTATAAAAATAATAAAGAAAAAAAACATAATAATGTAAATACCTAATATATAATAAAATCATGGAATACAAATCATTATAATCTAAGTAACAAATAAAATAATCATGGCTAATAAATGTAAATAAACTAATATAAAACAATCAATAGAATCAAATACAATTGGTGAACCACCTACCCGAAATAAATAATCTGTAAATTATATTTTATATACAATTATTTACTTTGTTATCACCCTTAGAAACATAATCATGTAAATTAAATTAAATTAATTTATAAAATTTATACAAAAAGCATCATAGGAATGAAATTATAATCCTGTAAATAACTAAATTAAATATATAGTCATGGTAATTAAACTTAACTAACCTATATTATTATAAAAATAATCAAGGGAAAAAAATCATAATAATGTAAATACCTAATATATAATAAAATCATGGAAAACAAATCATTATAATCTAAGTAACAAATAAAAAAATCATGGCTAATAAATGTAAATAAACTAATATAAAACAATCAATAGAATCAAATACAATTGGCGAACCACCTACCCGAAATAAATAATTAGTAAATTATATTTTATATACAATTATTTACTGTGGTATCGCCCCTAGAAACATAATCATGTAAATTAAATTAAATTAATTTATAAAATTTATACAAAAAGCATCATATGAATGAAATTATAATCCTGTAAATAACTAAATTAAATATATAGTCATATTAATTATACTTAACTAACCTATATTATTATAAAAATAATCAAGGAAAAAAAATCAAAATAATGTAAATACCTAATATATAATAAAATCATGGGGAAAAAATCATTATAATCTAAGTAACAAATAAAATAATCATGGCTAATAAATGTAAATAAACTAATATAAAACAATCAATAGAATCAAATACAATTGGTGAACCACCTACCCGAAATAAATAATCAGTAAATTATATTTTATATACAGTTATTTACTGTGGTATCGCCCCTAGAAACATAATCATGTAAATTAAATTAAATTAAATTAATGTATATAATTTATACAAAAAGCATCATAGGAATGAAATTATAATCCTGTAAATAACTAAATTAAATATATAATCATGGTAATTAAACTTAACTAACCTATATTATTATAAAAATAATCAAGTAAAAAAAATCATAATAATGTAAATACCTAATATATCATAAAATCATGGAAAACAATTATAATCTAAGTAACAAATAAAATAATCATGGCTAATAAATGTAAATAAACTAATATAAAATAATCAATAGAATTAAATACAATTGGCGAACCACCTACCTGAAATAAATAATCAGTAAATTATATTATATACAATTATTTACTGTGGTATCGCCCATAGAAACATAATCATGTAAATTAAATTAAATTGATGTATGAAATTTATACAAAAAGCATCATTTGAATGAAATTATAATCCTGTAAATAACTAAATTAAATATATAGTCATGGTAATTAAACTTAACTAACCTATATTATTATAAAAATAATCAAGGAAAAAAAATCAAAATAATGTAAATACCTAACATATAATAAAATCATGGGAAAAAAATCATTATAATCTGAGTAACAAATAAAATAATCATGGCTAATAAATGTAAATAAACTAATATAAAACAATCAATAGAATCAAATACAATTGGTGAACCACCTACCCGAAATAAATAATCAGTAAATTATATTTTATATACAGTTATTTACTGTGGTATCGCCCCTAGAAACATAATCATGTAAATTAAATTAAATTAAATTAATGTATAGAATTTATACAAAAAGCATCATAGGAATGAAATTATAATCCTGTAAATAACTAAATTAAATATATAATCATGGTAATTAAACTTAACTAACCTATATTATTATAAAAATAATCAAGTAAAAAAAATCATAATAATGTAAATACCTAATATATAATAAAATCATGGAAAACAATTATAATCTAAGTAACAAATAAAATAATCATGGCTAAAAAATTTAAATAAACTAATATAAAATAATCAATATAATTAAATACAATTGGCGAACCACCTACCTGAAATAAATAATCAGTAAATTATATTATATACAATTATTTACTGTGGTATCGCCCTTAGAAACATAATCATGTAAATTAAATTAAATTAATGTATGAAATTTATACAAAAAGCATCATAGGAATGAAATTATAATCCTGTAAATAACTAAATTAAATATATAGTCATGGTAATTAAACTTAACTAACCTATATTATTAGAAAAATAATCAAGGAAAAAAAATCATAGTAATGTAAACACCTAATATATTATAAAATCATGGAAAACAAATCATTATAATCTAAGTAACAAATAAAAAAATCATGGCTAGTAAATGTAAATAAACTAATATAAAACAATCAATAGAATCAAATTCAATTGGCGAACCACCTACCCGAAATAAATAATCAGTAAATTATATTTTATATACAATTATTTACTGTGGTATCGCCCTTAGAAACATAATCATGTAAATTAAATTAAATTAATTTATAAAATTTATACAAAAAGCATATGAATGAAATTATAATCCTGTAAATAACTAAATTAAATATATAGTCATGGTAATTAAACTTAACTAACCTATATTATTATAAAAATAATCAAGGGAAAAAAATCATAATAATGTAAATACCTAATATATAATAAAATCATGGAAAACAAATCATTATAATCTAAGTAACAAATAAAAAAAATCATGGCTAATAAATGTAAATAAACTAATATAAAACAATCAATAGAGTCAAATACAATTGGCGAACCACCTACCCGAAATAAATAATTAGTAAATTATATTTTACATACAATTATTTACTGTGGTATCGCCCCTAGAAACATAATCATGTAAATTAAATAAAATTAATTTATAAAATTTATACAAAAAGCATCATATGAATGAAATTATAATCCTGTAAATAACTAAATTAAATATATAGTCATATTAATTAAACTTAACTAACCTATATTATTATAAAAATAATCAAGGGAAAAAAATCAAAATAATGTAAATACCTAATATATAATAAAATCATGGGAAAAAATTATTATAATCTGAGTAACAAATAAAATAATCATGGCTAATAAATGTAAATAAACTAATATAAAACAATCAATAGAATCAAATACAATTGGTGAACCACCTACCCGAAATAAATAATCAGTAAATTATATTTTATATACAGTTATTTACTGTGGTATCGCCCCATGAAACATAATCATGTAAATTAATTAAATTAAATTAATGTATATAATTTATACAAAAAGCATCATAGGAATGAAATTATAATCCTGTAAATAACTAAATTAAATATATAATCATGGTAATTAAACTTAACTAACCTATATTATTATAAAAATAATCAAGTAAAAAAAATCATAATAATGTAAATACCTAATATATAATAAAATCATGGAAAACAATTATAATCTAAGTAACAAATAAAATAATCATGGCTAATAAATTTAAATAAACTAATATAAAATAATCAATATAATTAAATACAATTGGCGAACCACCTACCTGAAATAAATAATCAGTAAATTATATTATATATAATTATTTACTGTGGTATCGCCCTTAGAAACATAATCATGTAAATTAAATTAAATTAATGTATGAAATTTATACAAAAAGCATCATAGGAATGAAATTATAATCCTGTAAATAACTAAATTAAATATATGGTCATGGTAATTAAACTTAACTAACCTATATTATTATAAAAATAATCAAGGGAAAAAAATCATAATAATGTAAATACCTAATATATAATAAAATCATGGAAAACAAATCATTATAATCTAAGTAACAAATAAAAAAAATCATGGCTAATAAATGTAAATAAACTAATATAAAACAATCAATAGAATCAAATACAATTGGCGAACCACCTACCCGAAATAAATAATCAGTAAATTATATTTTATATACAATTATTTACTGTGCTATCTCCCTTAGAAACATAATCATGTAAATTAAAGTAAATTAAATTAATTTATAAAATTTATACAAAAAGCATCATATGAATGAAATTATAATCCTGTAAATAACTAAATTAAATATATAGTCATGGTAATTAAAGTTAACTAACCAGAATTATATTAAAAATAATCAAGAGAATAAAATCATAATAATGTGAATAAGTAATATATATTAAAATCCTGGAAAACAAATCATTCTAATCTAAGTACCAAATAAAATAATCATGGTTAATAAATGTATGTAAACTAATTTAAAATAATTAATAGAATCAATATCGCGCTTAGAAACATAATCATGTAAATTAAATTAAATTAATGTATAAAATTTATACAAAAAGCATCATAGGAATGAAGTTATAATCCTGTAAATACCTAAATTAAATATATAGTCATGGTAATTCAACTTAACTAACCTATATTATTATAAAAATAATCAAGGAAAAAAATGATAATAATGTAAATACCTAATATATAATAAAATCATGGAAAACAATTATAATCTAAGTAACAAATAAAATAATCATGGCTAATAAATGTAAATAAACTAATATAAAATAATCAATAGAATTAAATACAATTGGCGAACCACCTACCTGAAATAATCAGTAAATTATATTATATACAATTATTTACTGTGGTATCGCCCTTAGAAACATAATCATGTAAATTAAATTAAATTAATGTATGAAATGTATACAAAAAGCATCATTTGAATTAAATTATAATCCTGTAAATAACTAAATTAAATATATAGTCATGGTAATTAAACTTAACTAACCTATATTATTATGAAAATTAGAAAGAAAAAAAATCATAATAATGTAAATACCTAATATATAATAAAATCATGGAAAACAATTATCATCTAAGTAACAAATAAAATAATCATGGCTAATAAATGTAAATAAACTAATATAAAATAATCAATAGAATTAAATACAATTGGCGAACCACCTACCCGAAATAAATAATCAGTAAATTATATTTTATATACAATTATTTACTGTGCTATCTCCCTTAGAAACATAATCATGTAAATTAAAGTAAATTAAATTAATTTATAAAATGTATACAAAAAGCATCATGTGAATGAAATTATAATCCTGTAAATAACTAAATTGAATATATAGTCATGGTAATTAAAGTTAACTAACCAGAATTATATTAAAAATAATCAAGAGAATAAAATCATAATAATGTAAATAAGTAATATATAATAAAATCATGGAAAACAAATCATTATAATCTAAGTACCAAATAAAATAATCATGGTTAATAAATGTAAATAAACTAACATAAAATAATCAATAGAATCAAATACAATTGGCGAACCACCTACCCGAAATAAATAATCAGTAAATTATATTATATATACAATTATTTACTGTGGTATCGCGCTTAGAAACATAATCGTGTAAATTAAATTAAATTAATGTATCAAATGTATACAAAAAGCATCATAGGAATGAAATTATAATCCTGTAAATTACTAAATTAAATATATAGTCATGGTAATTAAACTTAACTAACCTATATTATTATAAAAATAATCAAGGAAAAAAATCATAATAATGTAAATACCTAATATATAATAAAATCATGGAAAACAAATCATTATAATCTAAGTAACAAATAAAATAATCATGGTTAATAAATGTAAGTAAACTAATTTAAAATAATCAATAGAATCAAATACAATTGGCGAACCACGTACCCAAAATAAATAATCAGTAAATTATATTTTATATACAATTATGTACTTCGGTATCGCCCTTAGAAACATAATCATTTAAATTAAATTAAATTAATTTATAAAATGTATACAAAAAGCATCATATGAATGAATTTATAATCCTGTAAATAACTAAATTAAATATATAGTCCTGGTAATTAAACTTAACTAACATATATTATTATAAAAATAATCAAGGAAAAAAATCATAATAATGTAAATACCTAATATATAATAAAATCATGGAAAACAATTATAATCCAAGTAACAAATAAAATAATCATGGTTAATAAATGTAAGTAAACTAATTTAAAATAATCAATAGAATCAAATACAATTGGCGAACCACGTACCCAAAATAAATAATCAGTAAATTATATTTTATATACAATTATGTACTTCGGTATCGCCCTTAGAAACATAATCATTTAAATTAAATTAAATTAATTTATAAAATTTATACAAAAAGCATCATATGAATGAATTTATAATCCTGTAAATAACTAAATTAAATATATAGTCCTGGTAATTAAACTTAACTAACCTATATTATTATAAAAATAATCAAGGAAAAAAATCATAATAATGTAAATACCTAATATATAATAAAATCATGGAAAACAATTATAATCTAAGTAACAAATAAAATAATCATGGCTAATAAATGTAAATAAACTAATATAAAATAATCAATAGTTAACTTTTGACTTTGACTTTTAACTTTTTTTTTAATTTTCATACGGTTATATGCAATTATTGTTATGCATGTACTAACCCACTCCTGCCGTACCCTCAACCCACACTCACACGGCACAGACTACGTAATAACACCATCCAGGCACTCATTGATTGCATTTTCGACTATCTCTCTCCCCCACCCCTTCCACACTTCTATCTGCCGCACCGATCTTGATATCTACCCCAGAGGGAAGGACACCCACCTCAGCCACGAACTTACATACCACCCACACTGCACTCCGATCTCATAATTACGCGGCTCCAACACTCACACGACACTCGGGCAGGCTTCTAATACACGAACAAATTCATCTCACTTTACTAGCAGACGCCTAACTAACAACGAGACTGTACACACATACGATGGACCTTACAAATACTCTCAAAGCGTTGCTTTTCCTTTTTAATCACTCCTGCTGTTAGTGAATACGATGCAGACCTCTTCCCAAATAAACCTAAGGCTAACAGGGATGTCTCCGGTTAGCAAAATGTTCTAGTTTATGTTAAAGTATTGATGTTAAAAATATATAATGACAACATCTTGTGAACCAGTAACAATACACAGCTCACTCTTACCAACCTAATCGACAAATATCAGAGCTCAATGTTTCCTAATAGAACCACTGTTTTTATATGTAACAATGCTTCTTAGTTTTCTACATGTACCTTCCTTGATACCTATAAAAAATGTGCGCAGTTTTAACTATATACCATCACTGTATTATATACTGTTAACACCTGTCTTGCCTTAGCTGTTATGGCAAAGCAAGAATACTTGTAACCTTCATGCACTCCAAAAATAAAGAATTAAAAAAAAAAAAAAAAATAATCAATAGAATTAAATACAATTGGCGATACACCTACCTGAAATAAATAATCAGTAAATTATATTATATACAATTATTTACTGTGGTATCGCCCTTAGAAACATAATCATGTAAATTAAATTAAATTAATGTATGAAATTTATACAAAAAGCATCATTTGAATGAAATTATAATCCTGTAAATAACTAAATTAAATATATAGTCATGGTAATTAAACTTAACTAACCTATATTATTATAAAAATAATCAAGGAAAAAAATCATACTAATGTAAATACCTAATATATAATAAAATCATGGAAAACAAATCATTATAATCTAAGTAACAAATAAAAAAATCATGGTTAATAAATGTAAGTAAACTAATTTAAAATAATCAATAGAATCAAATACAATTGGCGAACCACGTACCCAAAATAAATAATCAGAAAATTATATTTTATATACAATTATGTACTGTGGTATCAACCTTAGAAACATAATCATTTAAATTAAATTAAATTAATTTATACAATTTATACAAAAAGCATCATATGAATGAAATTATAATCCTGTAAATAACTAAATTAAATATATAGTCATGGTAATTAAACTTAACTAACCTATATTATTATAAAAATAATAAAGAAAAAAAACATAATAATGTAAATACCTAATATATAATAAAATCATGGAATACAAATCATTATAATCTAAGTAACAAATAAAATAATCATGGCTAATAAATGTAAATAAACTAATATAAAACAATCAATAGAATCAAATACAATTGGTGAACCACCTACCCGAAATAAATAATCTGTAAATTATATTTTATATACAATTATTTACTTTGTTATCACCCTTAGAAACATAATCATGTAAATTAAATTAAATTAATTTATAAAATTTATACAAAAAGCATCATAGGAATGAAATTATAATCCTGTAAATAACTAAATTAAATATATAGTCATGGTAATTAAACTTAACTAACCTATATTATTATAAAAATAATCAAGGGGAAAAAATCATAATAATGTAAATACCTAATATATAATAAAATCATGGAAAACAAATCATTATAATCTAAGTAACAAATAAAAAAATCATGGCTAATAAATGTAAATAAACTAATATAAAACAATCAATAGAATCAAATACAATTGGCGAACCACCTACCCGAAATAAATAATTAGTAAATTATATTTTATATACAATTATTTACTGTGGTATCGCCCCTAGAAACATAATCATGTAAATTAAATTAAATTAATTTATAAAATTTATACAAAAAGCATCATATGAATGAAATTATAATCCTGTAAATAACTAAATTAAATATATAGTCATATTAATTAAACTTAACTAACCTATATTATTATAAAAATAATCAAGGAAAAAAAATCAAAATAATGTAAATACCTAATATATAATAAAATCATGGGGGAAAAATCATTATAATCTAAGTAACAAATAAAATAATCATGGCTAATAAATGTAAATAAACTAATATAAAACAATCAATAGAATCAAATACAATTGGTGAACCACCTACCCGAAATAAATAATCAGTAAATTATATTTTATATACAGTTATTTACTGTGGTATCGCCCCTAGAAACATAATCATGTAAATTAAATTAAATTAAATTAATGTATATAATTTATACAAAAAGCATCATAGGAATGAAATTATAATCCTGTAAATAACTAAATTAAATATATAATCATGGTAATTAAACTTAACTAACCTATATTATTATAAAAATAATCAAGTAAAAAAAATCATAATAATGTAAATACCTAATATATCATAAAATCATGGAAAACAATTATAATCTAAGTAACAAATAAAATAATCATGGCTAATAAATGTAAATAAACTAATATAAAATAATCAATAGAATTAAATACAATTGGCGAACCACCTACCTGAAATAAATAATCAGTAAATTATATTATATACAATTATTTACTGTGGTATCGCCCTTAGAAACATAATCATGTAAATTAAATTAAATTAATGTATGAAATTTATACAAAAAGCATCATTTGAATGAAATTATAATCCTGTAAATAACTAAATTAAATATATAGTCATGGTAATTAAACTTAACTAACCTATATTATTATAAAAATAATCAAGGAAAAAAAATCAAAATAATGTAAATACCTAACATATAATAAAATCATGGGAAAAAAATCATTATAATCTGAGTAACAAATAAAATAATCATGGCTAATAAATGTAAATAAACTAATATAAAACAATCAATAGAATCAAATACAATTGGTGAACCACCTACCCGAAATAAATAATCAGTAAATTATATTTTATATACAGTTATTTACTGTGGTATCGCCCCTAGAAACATAATCATGTAAATTAAATTAAATTAAATTAATGTATAGAATTTATACAAAAAGCATCATAGGAATGAAATTATAATCCTGTAAATAACTAAATTAAATATATAATCATGGTAATTAAACTTAACTAACCTATATTATTATAAAAATAATCAAGTAAAAAAAATCATAATAATGTAAATACCTAATATATAATAAAATCATGGAAAACAATTATAATCTAAGTAACAAATAAAATAATCATGGCTAAAAAATTTAAATAAACTAATATAAAATAATCAATATAATTAAATACAATTGGCGAACCACCTACCTGAAATAAATAATCAGTAAATTATATTATATACAATTATTTACTGTGGTATCGCCCTTAGAAACATAATCATGTAAATTAAATTAAATTAATGTATGAAATTTATACAAAAAGCATCATAGGAATGAAATTATAATCCTGTAAATAACTAAATTAAATATATAGTCATGGTAATTAAACTTAACTAACCTATATTATTATAAAAATAATCAAGGAAAAAAAATCATAGTAATGTAAACACCTAATATATTATAAAATCATGGAAAACAAATCATTATAATCTAAGTAACAAATAAAAAAATCATGGCTAGTAAATGTAAATAAACTAATATAAAACAATCAATAGAATCAAATTCAATTGGCGAACCACCTACCCGAAATAAATAATCAGTAAATTATATTTTATATACAATTATTTACTGTGGTATCGCCCTTAGAAACATAATCATGTAAATTAAATTAAATTAATTTATAAAATTTATACAAAAAGCATATGAATGAAATTATAATCCTGTAAATAACTAAATTAAATATATAGTCATGGTAATTAAACTTAACTAACCTATATTATTATAAAAATAATCAAGGGAAAAAAATCATAATAATGTAAATACCTAATATATAATAAAATCATGGAAAACAAATCATTATAATCTAAGTAACAAATAAAAAAAATCATGGCTAATAAATGTAAATAAACTAATATAAAACAATCAATAGAGTCAAATACAATTGGCGAACCACCTACCCGAAATAAATAATTAGTAAATTATATTTTACATACAATTATTTACTGTGGTATCGCCCCTAGAAACATAATCATGTAAATTAAATTAAATTAATTTATAAAATTTATACAAAAAGCATCATATGAATGAAATTATAATCCTGTAAATAACTAAATTAAATATATAGTCATATTAATTAAACTTAACTAACCTATATTATTATAAAAATAATCAAGGAAAAAAAAATCAAAATAATGTAAATACCTAATATATAATAAAATCATGGGAAAAAATTATTATAATCTGAGTAACAAATAAAATAATCATGGCTAATAAATGTAAATAAACTAATATAAAACAATCAATAGAATCAAATACAATTGGTGAACCACCTACCCGAAATAAATAATCAGTAAATTATATTTTATATACAGTTATTTACTGTGGTATCGCCCCATGAAACATAATCATGTAAATTAAATTAAATTAAATTAATGTATATAATTTATACAAAAAGCATCATAGGAATGAAATTATAATCCTGTAAATAACTAAATTAAATATATAATCATGGTAATTAAACTTAACTAACCTATATTATTATAAAAATAATCAAGTAAAAAAAATCATAATAATGTAAATACCTAATATATAATAAAATCATGGAAAACAATTATAATCTAAGTAACAAATAAAATAATCATGGCTAATAAATTTAAATAAACTAATATAAAATAATCAATATAATTAAATGCAATTGGCGAACCACCTACCTGAAATAAATAATCAGTAAATTATATTATATATAATTATTTACTGTGGTATCGCCCTTAGAAACATAATCATGTAAATTAAATTAAATTAATGTATGAAATTTATACAAAAAGCATCATAGGAATGAAATTATAATCCTGTAAATAACTAAATTAAATATATAGTCATGGTAATTAAACTTAACTAACCTATATTATTATAAAAATAATCAAGGAAAAAAAATCATAGTAATGTAAACACCTAATATATTATAAAATCATGGAAAACAAATCATTATAATCTAAGTAACAAATAAAAAAATCATGGCTAGTAAATGTAAATAAACTAATATAAAACAATCAATAGAATCAAATTCAATTGGCGAACCACCTACCCGAAATAAATAATCAGTAAATTATATTTTATATACAATTATTTACTGTGGTATCGCCCTTAGAAACATAATCATGTAAATTAAATTAAATTAATTTATAAAATTTATACAAAAAGCATATGAATGAAATTATAATCCTGTAAATAACTAAATTAAATATATGGTCATGGTAATTAAACTTAACTAACCTATATTATTATAAAAATAATCAAGGGAAAAAAATCATAATAATGTAAATACCTAATATATAATAAAATCATGGAAAACAAATCATTATAATCTAAGTAACAAATAAAAAAAATCATGGCTAATAAATGTAAATAAACTAATATAAAACAATCAATAGAATCAAATACAATTGGCGAACCACCTACCCGAAATAAATAATCAGTAAATTATATTTTATATACAATTATTTACTGTGCTATCTCCCTTAGAAACATAATCATGTAAATTAAAGTAAATTAAATTAATTTATAAAATTTATACAAAAAGCATCATATGAATGAAATTATAATCCTGTAAATAACTAAATTAAATATATAGTCATGGTAATTAAAGTTAACTAACCAGAATTATATTAAAAATAATCAAGAGAATAAAATCATAATAATGTGAATAAGTAATATATATTAAAATCCTGGAAAACAAATCATTCTAATCTAAGTACCAAATAAAATAATCATGGTTAATAAATGTATGTAAACTAATTTAAAATAATTCATAGAATCAATATCGCGCTTAGAAACATAATCATGTAAATTAAATTAAATTAATGTATAAAATTTATACAAAAAGCATCATAGGAATGAAGTTATAATCCTGTAAATACCTAAATTAAATATATAGTCATGGTAATTCAACTTAACTAACCTATATTATTATAAAAATAATCAAGGAAAAAAATGATAATAATGTAAATACCTAATATATAATAAAATCATGGAAAACAATTATAATCTAAGTAACAAATAAAATAATCATGGCTAATAAATGTAAATAAACTAATATAAAATAATCAATAGAATTAAATACAATTGGCGAACCACCTACCCGAAATAAATAATCAGTAAATTATATTTTATATACAATTATTTACTGTGCTATCTCCCTTAGAAACATAATCATGTAAATTAAAGTAAATTAAATTAATTTATAAAATGTATACAAAAAGCATCATGTGAATGAAATTATAATCCTGTAAATAACTAAATTGAATATATAGTCATGGTAATTAAAGTTAACTAACCAGAATTATATTAAAAATAATCAAGAGAATAAAATCATAATAATGTAAATAAGTAATATATAATAAAATCATGGAAAACAAATCATTATAATCTAAGTACCAAATAAAATAATCATGGTTAATAAATGTAAATAAACTAACATAAAATAATCAATAGAATCAAATACAATTGGCGAACCACCTACCCGAAATAAATAATCAGTAAATTATATTATATATACAATTATTTACTGTGGTATCGCGCTTAGAAACATAATCGTGTAAATTAAATTAAATTAATGTATCAAATGTATACAAAAAGCATCATAGGAATGAAATTATAATCCTGTAAATTACTAAATTAAATATATAGTCATGGTAATTAAACTTAACTAACCTATATTATTATAAAAATAATCAAGGAAAAAAATCATAATAATGTAAATACCTAATATATAATAAAATCATGGAAAACAAATCATTATAATCTAAGTAACAAATAAAATAATCATGGTTAATAAATGTAAGTAAACTAATTTAAAATAATCAATAGAATCAAATACAATTGGCGAACCACGTACCCAAAATAAATAATCAGTAAATTATATTTTATATACAATTATGTACTTCGGTATCGCCCTTAGAAACATAATCATTTAAATTAAATTAAATTAATTTATAAAATTTATACAAAAAGCATCATATGAATGAATTTATAATCCTGTAAATAACTAAATTAAATATATAGTCCTGGTAATTAAACTTAACTAACCTATATTATTATAAAAATAATCAAGGAAAAAAATCATAATAATGTAAATACCTAATATATAATAAAATCATGGAAAACAATTATAATCTAAGTAACAAATAAAATAATCATGGCTAATAAATGTAAATAAACTAATATAAAATAATCAATAGTTAACTTTTGACTTTGACTTTTAACTTTTTTTTTAATTTTCATACGGTTATATGCTATTATTGTTATGCATGTACTAACCCACTCCTGCCGTACCCTCAACCCACACTCACACGGCACAGACTACGTAATAACACCATCCAGGCACTCATTGATTGCATTTTAGACTATCTCTCTCCCCCACCCCTTCCACACTTCTATCTGCCGCACCGATCTTGATATCTACCCCAGAGGGAAGGACACCCACCTCAGCCACGAACTTACATACCACCCACACTGCACTCCGATCTCATAATTACGCGGCTCCAACACTCACACGACACTCGGGCAGGCTTCTAACACACGAACAAATTCATCTCACTTTACTAGCAGACGCCTAACTAACAACGAGACTGTACACACATACGATGGACCTTACAAATACTCTCAAAGCGTTGCTTTTCCTTTTTAATCACTCCTGCTGTTAGTGAATACGATGCAGACCTCTTCCCAAATTACCTAAGGCTAACAGGGATTTCTCCGGTTAGCAAAATGTTCTAGTTTATGTTAAGGTATTGATGTTAAAAATATATAATGACAACATCTTGTGAACCAGTAGCAATACACAACTCACTCTTACCAACCTAATCGACAAATATCAGAGCTCAATGTTTCCTAATAGAACCACTGTTTTTATATGTAACAATGCTTCTTAGTTTTCTACATGTACCTTCCTTGATACCTATAAAAAATGTGCGCAGTTTTAACTATATACCATCACTGTATTATATACTGTTAACACCTGTCTTGCCTTAGCTGTTATGGCAAAGCAAGAATACTTGTAACCTTCATGCACTCCAAAAATAAAGAATTTAAAAAAAAAAAAAAATAATCAATAGAATTAAATACAATTGGCGATACACCTACCTGAAATAAATAATCAGTAAATTATATTATATACAATTATTTACTGTGGTATCGCCCTTAGAAACATAATCATGTAAATTAAATTAAATTAATGTATGAAATTTATACAAAAAGCATCATTTGAATGAAATTATAATCCTGTAAATAACTAAATTAAATATATAGTCATGGTAATTAAACTTAACTAACCTATATTATTATAAAAATAATCAAGGAAAAAAATCATAATAATGTAAATACCTAATATATAATAAAATCATGGAAAACAAATCATTATAATCTAAGTAACAAATAAAAAAATCATGGTTAATAAATGTAAGTAAACTAATTTAAAATAATCAATAGAATCAAATACAATTGGCGAACCACCTACCCGAAATAAATAATCAGTAAATTATATTTTATATACAATTATGTACTGTGGTATCAACCTTAGAAACATAATCATTTAAATTAAATTAAATTAATTTATACAATTTATACAAAAAGCATCATATGAATGAAATTATAATCCTGTAAATAACTAAATTAAATATATAGTCATGGTAATTAAAGTTAACTAACCAGAATTATATTAAAAATAATCAAGAGAATAAAATCATAATAATGTAAATAAGTAATATATATTAAAATCCTGGAAAACAAATCATTCTAATCTAAGTACCAAATAAAATAATCATGGTTAATAAATGTATGTAAACTAATTTAAAATAATTCATAGAATCAATATCGCGTTTAGAAACATAATCATGTAAATTAAATTAAATTAATGTATAAAATTTATACAAAAAGCATCATAGGAATGAAGTTATAATCCTGTAAATAACTAAATTAAATATATAGTCATGGTAATTAAAGTTAACTAACCAGAATTATATTAAAAATAATCAAGAGAATAAAATCATAATAATGTAAATAAGTAATATATAATAAAATCATGGAAAACAAATCATTATAATCTAAGTACCAAATAAAATAATCATGGTTAATAAATGTAAATAAACTTACATAAAATATTCAATAGAATCAAATACAATTAGCGAACCACCTACCCGAAATAAATAATCAGTAAATTATATTATATATAGAATTATTTACTGTGGTATCGCGCTTAGAAACATAATCATGTAAATTAAATTAAATTAATGTATAAAATGTATACAAAAAGCATCATAGGAATGAAATTATAATCCTGTAAATAACTAAATTAAATATATAGTCATGGTAATTAAACTTAACTAACCTATATTATTATGAAAATAATAAAGAAAAAAATCATAATAATGTAAATACCTAATATATAATAAAATCATGGAAAACAAATCATTATAATCTAAGTAACAAATAAAATAATCATGGCTAATAAATATAAATAAACTAATATAAAACAATCAATAGAATCAAATACAATTGGCGAACCACCTACCCGAAATAAATAATCAGTAAATTATATTTTATATACAATTATTTACTGTGTTATCGCCCTTAGAAACATAATCATGTAAAGTAAATTAAATTAATTTATAAAATTTATACAAAAAGCATCATAGGAATGAAATTATAATCCTTTAAATAACTAAATTAAATATATAGTCATGGTAATTAAACTTAACAAACCTATATTATTATGAAAATAATAAAGAAAAAAAATCATAATAATGTAAATACCTAATATATAATAAAATCATGGAAAACAAATCATTATAATCTAAGTAACAAATAAAATAATCATGGCTAATAAATGTAAATAAACTAATATAAAACAATCAATAGAATCAAATACAATTGGCGAACCACCTACCCGAAATAAATAATCAGTAAATTATATTTTATATACAATTATTTACTGTGTTATTGCCCTTAGAAACATAATCATGTAAATTAAATTAAATTTATTTATAAAATTTATACAAAAAGCATCATAGGAATGAAATTATAATCCTGTAAATAACTAAATTAAATATATAGTCATGGTAATTAAACTTAACTAACCTATATTATTATAAAAATAATCAAGGAATAAATCATAATAATGTAAATACCTAATATATAATAAAATCATGGAAAACAAATCATTATAATCTAAGTAACAAATAAAAAATCATGGTTAATAAATGTAAGTAAACTAATTTAAAATAATCAATAGAATCAAATACAATTGGCGAACCACGTACCCAAAATAAATAATCAGTAAATTATATTTTATATACAATTATGTACTGTGGTATCGCCCTTAGAAACATAATCATTTAAATTAAATTAAATTAATTTATACAATTTATACAAAAAGCATCATATGAATGAAATTATAATCCTGTAAATAACTAAATTAAATATATAGTCATGGTAATTAAACTTAACTAACCTATATTATTTTAAAAATAATCAAGGAAAAAAAATCATAATAATGTAAATACCTAATATATAATAAAATCATGGAAAAAAAGTCATTATAATCTAAGTAACAAATAAAATAATCATGGCTAATAAATGTAAATAAACTAATATAAAATAATCAATAGAATTAAATACAATTGGCGAACCACCTACCCGAAATAAATAATCAGTAAATTATATTTTATATACAGTTATTTACTGTGGTATCGCCCTTAGAAACATAATCATGTAAATTAAATTAAATTAATGTATGAAATTTATACAAAAAGCATAATTTGAATGAAATTATAATCCTGTAAATAACTAAATTAAATATATAGTCATGGTAATTAAACTTAACTAACCTATATTATTATAAAAATAATAAAGAAAAAAATCATAATAATGCAAATACCTAATA
This sequence comes from Pelobates fuscus, assembly GCF_036172605.1. Taxonomy (NCBI): domain Eukaryota; kingdom Metazoa; phylum Chordata; class Amphibia; order Anura; family Pelobatidae; genus Pelobates; species Pelobates fuscus. Next base: position 258,439,319 of record NC_086322.1, read on the forward strand.
TATAATAAAATCATGGAAAACAAATCATTATAATCTAAGTAACAAATAAAATAATCATGGCTAATAAATGTAAATAAACTAATATAAAACAATCAATAGAATCAAATACAATTGGTAAACCACCTACCCGAAATAAATAATCTGTAAATTATATTTTATATACAATTATGTACTTTGTTATCACCCTTAGAAACATAATCATGTAAATTAAATTAAATTAATATATAAAATGTATACAAAAAGCATCATAGGAATGAAATTATAATCCTGGAAATAACTAAATTAAATATATAGTCATGGTAATTAAACTTAACTAACCTATATTATTATAAAAATAATCAAGGAAAAAAATCATAGTAATGTAAATACCTAATATATTATAAAATCATGGAAGACAAATCATTATAATTTAAGTAACAAATAAAAAAATCATGGCTAATAAATGTAAATAAACTAATATAAAACAATCAATAGAATCAAATACAATTGGCAAACCACCTACCCGAAATAAATAATTAGTAAATTATATTTTATATACAATTATTTACTGTGGTATCGCCCCTAGAAACATAATCATGTAAATTAAATTAAATGAATTTATAAAATTTATACAAAAAGCATCATATGAATGAAATTATAATCCTGTAAATAACTAAATTAAATATATAGTCATATTAATTAAACTTAACTAACCTATATTATTATAAAAATAATCAAGGAAAAAAAATCAAAATAATGTAAATACCTAATATATAATAAAATCATGGAAAAAAAATCATTATAATCTAAGTAACAAATAAAATAATCATGGCTAATAAATGTAAATAAACTAATATAAAACAATCAATAGAATCAAATACAATTGGTGAACCACCTACCCGAAATAAATAATCAGTAAATTATATTTTATATAGAGTTATTTACTGTAGTATCGCCCCTAGAAACATAATCATGTAAATTTAATTTAATTAAATTAATGTATATAATTTATACAAAAAGCATCATACGAATTAAATTATAATCCCATAAATAACTAAATTAAATATATAGTCATGGTAATTAAAGTTAACTAACCAGAATTATATTAAAAATAATCAAGAGAATAAAATCATAATTATGTAAATAAGTAATATATAATAAAATCATGGAAAACAATTATAATCTAAGTAACAAATAAAATAATCATGGCTAATAAATGTAAATAAACTAATATCAAATAATCAATAGAATTAAATGCAATTGGCGAACCACCTACCTGAAATAAATAATAAGTAAATTATATTATATACAATTATTTACTGTGGTATCGCCCTTAGAAACATAATCATGTAAATTAAATTAAATTAATGTATGAAATTTATACAAAAAGCATCATTTGAATGAAATTATAATCCTGTAAATAACTAAATTAAATATATAGTCATGGTAATTAAACTTAACTAACCTATATTATTATAAAAATAATAAAGAAAAAAATCATAATAATGTAAATACCTAATATATAATAAAATCATGGAAAACAAATCATTATAATCTAAGTAACAAATAAAATAATCATGGCTAATAAATGTAAATAAACTAATATAAAACAATCAATAGAATCAAATACAATTGGTGAACCACCTACCCGAAATAAATAATCTGTAAATTATATTTTATATACAATTATGTACTTTGTTATCACCCTTAGAAACATAATCATGTAAATTAAATTAAATTAATTTATAAAATGTATACAAAAAGCATCATAGGAATGAAATTATAATCCTGGAAATAACTAAATTAAATTTATAGTCATGGTAATTAAACTTAACTAACCTATATTATTATAAAAATAATCAAGGAAAAAAATCATAGTAATGTAAATACCTAATATATTATAAAATCATGGAAGACAAATCATTATAATCTAAGTAACAAATAAAAAAATCATGGCTAATAAATGTAAATAAACTAATATAAAACAATCAATAGAATCAAATACAATTGGCGAACCACCTACCCGAAATAAATAATTAGTAAATTATATTTTATATACAATTATTTACTGTGGTATCGCCCCTAGAAACATAATCATGTAAATTAAATTAAATGAATTTATAAAATTTATACAAAAAGCATCATATGAATGAAATTATAATCCTGTAAATAACTAAATTAAATATATAGTCATATTAATTAAACTTAACTAACCTATATTATTATAAAAATAATCAAGGAAAAAAAATCAAAATAATGTAAATACCTAATATATAATAAAATCATGGAAAAACAATCATTATAATCTAAGTAACAAATAAAATAATCATGGCTAATAAATGTAAATAAACTAATATAAAACAATCAATAGAATCAAATACAATTGGTGAACCACCTACCCGAAATATATAATCAGTAGATTATATTTTATATACAGTTATTTACTGTGGTATCGCCCCTAGAAACATAATCATGTAAATTTAATTTAATTAAATTAATGTATATAATTTATACAAAAAGCATCATACGAATTAAATTATAATCCCATAAATAACTAAATTAAATATATAGTCATGGTAATTAAAGTTAACTAACCAGAATTATATTAAAAATAATCAAGAGAATAAAATCATAATTATGTAAATAAGTAATATATAATAAAATCATGGAAAACAATTATAATCTAAGTAACAAATAAAATAATCATGGCTAATAAATGTAAATAAACTAATATCAAATAATCAATAGAATTAAATGCAATTGGCGAACCACCTACCTGAAATAAATAATCAGTAAATTATATTATATACAATTATTTACTGTGGTATCGCCCTTAGAAACATAATCATGTAAATTAAATTAAATTAATGTATGAAATTTATACAAAAAGCATCATTTGAATGAAATTATAATCCTGCAAATAACTAAATTAAATATATAGTCATGGTAATTAAACTTAACTAACCTATATTATTATAAAAATAATAAAGAAAAAAAATCATAATAATGTAAATACCTAATATATAATAAAATCATGGAAAACAATTATAATCTAAGTAACAAATAAAATAATCATGGCTAATAAATGTAAATAAACTAATATAAAACAATCAATAGAATCAAATACAATTGGTGAACCACCTACCCGAAATAAATAATCAGTAAATTATATTTGATATACAATTATTTACTGTGTTATCGCCCTTAGAAACATAATCAAGTAAATTAAATTAAATTAATTTATAACATTTATACAAAAAGCATCATAGGAATGAAGTTATAATCTTGTAAATAACTAAATTAAATATATAGTCATGGTAATTAAAGTTAACTAACCAGAATTATATTAAAAATAATCAAGAGAATAAAATCATAATAATGTAAATAAGTAATATATATTACAATCCTGGAAAACAAATCATTCTAATCTAAGTACCAAATAAAATAATCATGGTTAATAAATGTATGTAAACTAATTTAAAATAATTCATAGAATCAATATCACGCTTAGAAACATAATCATGTAAATTAAATTAAATTAATGTATAAAATTTATACAAAAAGCATCATAGGAATGAAGTTATTATCCTGTAAATAACTAAATTAAATATATAGTCATGGTAATTAAAGTTAACTAACCAGAATTATATTAAAAATAATCAAGAGAATAAAATCATAATAATGTAAATAAGTAATATATAATAAAATCATGGAAAACAAATCATTATAATCTAAGTACCAAATAAAATAATCATGGTTAATAAATGTAAATAAACTAACATAAAATAATCAATAGAATCAAATACAATTGGCGAACCACCTACCCGAAATAAATAATCAGTAAATTATATTATATATACAATTATTTACTGTGGTATCGCGCTTAGAAACATAATCATGTAAATTAAATTAAATTAATGTATAAAATGTATACAAAAAGCATCATAGGAATGAAATTATAATCCTGTAAATAACTAAATTAAATACATAGTCATGGTAATTAAACTTAACTAACCTATATTATTATAAAAATAATCAAGGAAAGAAATCATAATAATGTAAATACCTAATATATAATAAAATCATGGAAAACAAATCATTATAATCTAAGTAACAAATAAAATAATCATGGTTAATAAATGTAAGTAAACTAATTTAAAATAATCAATAGAATCAAATACAATTGGCGAACCACGTACCCAAAATAAATAATCAGTAAATTATATTTTATATACAATTATGTACTGTGGTATCGTCCTTAGAAACATAATCATTTAAATTAAATTACATTAATGTATAAAATGTATACAAAAAGCATCATAGGAATGAAATTATAATCCTGTAAATAACTAAATTAAATATATAGTCATGGTAATTAAACTTAACTAACCCATATTATTATAAAAATAATCAAGGAAAAAAAATCATAATAATGTAAATACCTAATATATAATAAAATCATGGAAAAAATTATAATCTAAGTAACAAATAAAATAATCATGGCTAATAAATGTAAATAAACTAATATAAAATAATCTATAGAATTAAATACAATTGGCGAACCACCTACCTGAAATAAATAATCAGTAAATTATATTATATACAATTATTTACTGTGGTATTGTCAGGGTACCTGAAGTCTCTACCTCGGAGGAGGTTAGACTTTCTAACGGCCGTCCTCTCAGGGGGGCTGATTCACCCAATCCTCACAGCTCTAATAGCCGTTTACACGCTGGCCGCGATAGCCCCGCTTCCTTTTATGACGCGGCGATCAGGAGCCGACGTCATGACGGCAATCACGTCCCGACCTGTCAATCTAGTTCCGAACAACGAATCAGGGTTCGGCAAGGGCGGAGTCATCAATTAAAGAACCAAGGTATAAAATAGGGATGTGTGTAATGGTTCATTGCCCTGTCGTGGTTCTAGCTTGTCTGGTCACTCAGTGCTCTTATTACTATTGTCTCTTTGGTTCTGACTCGGCTTGTACTTTCGTTCCTGTTTATCTCTCGTGTCCTTTGACCTCGGCTCGTCTCTCGCTTACCTGTTCTCTCATTCCCTCGACCTCGGCTTGTCTCTGACTATTCTTTGCTTTCTCCTTACGTTAGTCCGGCCATTCTAAGGTCCGGTATACGTACCTAGCTCCTGTTTGTATTCTGCGTGTTGGATCCCTGTCCCGATCCTGACATTACGACAGGGCCAATGGATCCTGCATTTACAAACGCTCAGATTGGTTCTCCTGACTCGAGATTTGAAGCCATGGACCATAGAATGGACCAGATGGCTCTGGCGCTGCAAGCATTACTATCCCATCCTAGTAATCAATCTGAGGAGATGCGTACACCACCCATCTCTCTTGTTAATACAGGCCTAGAGGTAGCCACAGTGGGAGCCTCTTCCCGTGTTACTTCCCCTTTACGCTATGGCGGTTCTCCAGATACCTGTCGAGGTTTCCTAAACCAGATAGGGATTAATTTTGAATTACAACCCCGCGCCTACCCTACAGACAGGGCGAAGGTTGGATTCATAATCTCGTTACTCATTGACAAAGCTCTTAGATGGGCTAACCCTCTGGGAAAATGATAATCCAGTAGTCTATAATTATAATGCATTTGTCACTACTTTTAGGAGGACTTTTGACCCTCCAGGAAGAAAGGCCAGTGCAGCTAGACTACTATTACGTCTTAGACAGCATAGCCTAACTCTTGTGGATTATGCGTTAGAGTTCAGATCCTTGGCGGCAGAGGTCAAGTGGAATGAACAGGCCTATATGGACGTATTTCTGAACGGATTATCAGATGAGATCTTAGACGAGGTTGCCACAAGAGATCTTCCTGAAAAATTGGAAGAATTAATTTCATTTATTTCTCGAATAGATGAACGCATGAGACAGAGGCAGAACACTCGAGATAGAACTCATAGACCTTCCTTAAGACTAGTTCCCGCATTTCAGAATTCTGAATCTACAACTCTAGCTCTCCAAGAACCTATGCAAATAGGTAACACTCGTCTCTCAGAAAGTGAAAGACAATACAGGAGAAGGGAGGGTCTGTGTATGTATTGTGGTGTAAGAGGTCACCTACGCCTAAATTGCCCTAACCGTCCTGGAAACGCTCGCACCTAAGTTTCTCAAGAGGACAGGCCTTGGGTGTTTCTATCTTGTCCTCTACATATGATTATAAGGATCATAGGCTTCTGTTACCTGTTTCTTTAGCTTGGGAAAAGGGAGTACTTAATGCTATGGCATTAATAGATTCCGGAGCAGCTGAAAGCTTTATTGACCAAGCCTTTGTCACGAACCACTCTATCCCATCTCAGCTAAGGGATACACCCTTGGCCGTTGAGGCCATAGATGGTAGACCATTATCAGACCCTGTTATTTTTCGTGAGACTATACCAGTTAAGTTAACCATTGGTATTCTACACGAGGAGGGAATATCTCTCATGCTTATCTCATCTCCTTCAGTTCCAATAGTCTTGGGGTATCCCTGGCTTAAAAAGCATAACCCTATTATTGATTGGGAACAAGGTGAGATAGTCTCCTGGGGTCAGGGTTGCCAGAGAGGTTGTTTACAGAAAATCTCGCCGGTTTGCGTAGTTGACGCACCAAGTAACTCTAACCAGTCCACAGATTTACGGATACCATCTCAGTACCTGGATTTAAAGGCAGTCTTTGATAAAAAAGAGGGCTGATACTTTACCCCCACACAGGTCCTTTGACTGTAAGATTCGACTCCTGCCTGGTACTATGCCTCCGAGGGGTACTGTATATCCTCTATCCACTAAGGAGAACTTAGTCTTAGAGGAATACATACGGGAGAACCTAGACAAGGGATTTATTAGGAGATCCTCTTCTCCAGCTGGGGCCGGTTTCTTTTTTGTAGATAAGAAAGACGCACTCTACGACCTTGCATTGATTATCGGGGCTTGAATAAGACAACGATCAGAAATGCTTATCCTATTCCCTTGATTACTGAGCTATTTGATCGTCTGAAAGGTTCCAAGATTTTTACCAAGTTAGATCTGAGGGGAGCTTATAACTTGGTGAGAATTCAGCAGGGTGATGAATGGAAAACGGCTTTCAATACCCGGTATGGCCACTATGAGTACACGGTAATGCCCTTCGGGCTTTGTAATGCACCTGCAGTATTCCAGGACCTAATTAATGAGGTTCTTAGGGAATTTCAACATGAATGTGTTATAGTTTATTTGGATGATATACTAATACACTCTAGAGAGCCTGAGACTCACCACAAACAAGTCAGAAGGGTATTGCGTAAGCTTCTACAACATGGTTTGTACTGCAAATTGGAGAAGTGTAGCTTTGACCAATCTCAGATAAACTTTCTTGGTTACGTTATTTCTGGAGACGGGTTTAGGATGGACCCGGTTAAACTCCAATCAATCTTAGATTGGCCATTGCCCAAGGGACTCAAGGCCATTCAGAGGTTTATCGGATTCTCCAATTATTATAGGCGCTTCATTAAGGGTACTCGTCTATTATTGCTCCTATTACCAATATGACTAGACAGGGTGCTGATACCAAGACCTGGTCTCCTGAGGCGCTTGTTGCTTTCAGTACTCTCAAGGAACAGTTTGCCTCAGCACCGATATTAGTTCATCCTGACACCTCTTTGCCTTTTTTACTCGAGGTAGACGCCTCAGAGACAGGTATAGGCGCTATCTTGTCCCAAAGGCTAGGTTTGAATAAACCGCTGCACCCATGTGGTTTTTTTTCCAAGAAATTGTCTGGGCCTGAAAGCAGATATGATATTGGTGACAGGGAACTATTAGCGGTCATTATGGCTTTAACCCCTTAAGGACCAAACTTCTGGAATAAAAGGGAATCATGACATGTCAGGCACGTCATGTGTCCTTAAGGGGTTAAAGGAGTGGAGACATTTGTTGGAAGGGACTTTACACCCGGTTACTATTTTGACGGATCACAAGAATTTGTCATATATAGGGGAAGCCAAGCGCTTGTCCGCCAGACAGGCTCGTTGGTCTTTGTTCCTTACTCATTTCAACTACGTGCTCACTTATAGACCTGGTTCTAAGAACTCTAAGGCTGATGCATTGTCTCGCCAACATGAACCTTCTACTATGTCTTCTACTACTTTTTCTTCTATAGTTCCCAAGTGTAATATTGTTGCCAACACGAGCATCAAGATTCACTCCCCGTTGCTTGCTGAGATCAAGAAATTACAGCATCGGGCTCCCAGACTTGTTCCTGGGGATCGGTACTTCGTTCCTCCTGAACTCCAACTGGAACTGATGCAGTGTTTTCATAACAGTAAATTTGCCGGACACCCTGGCATATGCAAGTCGTGTTCTCTGATTTCTAAAGATTTCTGGTTGCCTTCGTTACGTAAGGATGTTAAGGACTTCGTCGGGGCATGTGATGTCTGTATGAGTACTAAACAACCTCATACGCTTCCATGTGGGCTTTTGCACCCCGTAGAAATTCCCGAGAAACCATGGTCTTGTTTGGCTATGGACTTCATTGTCGATTTGCCTGTTTCTAAGAAACATACTGTTATCCTCACGGTGATTGACAGGTTTACTAAAATGGCTCATTTTGTACTCCTGCCTAAATTGCCCTCTTCTCCCGAATTGGCTGAGATTTTCGCAAGGGAGATTTTCCGTTTACATGGTATTCCTTCTGAAATTGTTTCTGATAGAGGGCCCCAATTTGTTTCCCGGTTTTGGAGGTCCTTCTGTTCTCAATTTGGCATCAAATTGAATTTTTCTTCTGCCTATCATCCCCAGTCCAACGGAGCTGCCGAACGCACCAACCAAAAGGTTGAACAATTTTTGCGTTGTTTTGTTTCTGAACACCAGGACGATTGGGTCGGACTGATTCCTTGGGCGGAGTTTGCGCACAACAATCTCGTTTGCGATTCTACTCGTTCTAGCCCCTTTTTCATGAATTATGGCTTTCATCCTTCCGTTCTTCCGTCGGTTTCCCCTTCCCAAGGGATACTGTCGGTTGATGTTCATGTTGCCAATCTGAGGAAGTTGTGGGATCAGACTCGACGGATTCTTCTTCATAATTCCACGGTGTCCAAACGACACGCTGACAAACGCAGACGGGTGGCTCAGGTGTTTTCCCCGGGTGATAGGGTATGGCTGAGTACCAGAAACATCCGCTTGAAGGTCCCTTCCATGAAATTTGCTCCTCGTTACATAGGTCCTTACAGGGTTCTGTCTCGTATAAACCCGGTTGCGTATCGTCTGGCTCTTCCGCCTTCCCTGCGCATCCCGAACTCCTTTCATGTTTCCTTATTGAAACCTTTGGTTTGTAACAGGTTTTCCTCCGCTGTGTCCTCCCCTCATTCTGTCCAGGTTGAGGGTCAGGAGGAGTATGAAGTCAAGTCCATTCTCGATTCTCGAGTTTCGCGGGGGAGGGTGCAATATCTTGTTGACTGGAAAGGTTATGGTCCTGAGGAAAGGTCTTGGGTGGTCCGGGAAGATCTGCATGCCCCTCGTCTCCTCAGGGCATTTCATGCTCGCTTTCCGTCTCGCCCCGGTTCCTTCCGCCCGGTGGGCGTTTCTGAGAGGGGGGGTACTGTCAGGGTACCTGAAGTCTCTACCTCGGAGGAGGTTAGACTTTCTAACGGCCATCCTCTCAGGGGGGCTGATTCACCCAATCCTCACAGCTCTCATAGCCGTTTACACGCCGGCCGCGATAGCCCCGCTTCCTTTTATGACGCGGTGATCAGGAGCCGACGTCATGACGGCAATCACGTCCCGACCTGTCAATCTAGTTCCGAACAACGAATCAGGGCTCGGCAAGGGCGGAGTCATCAATTAAAGAACCAAGGTATAAAATAGGGATGTGTGTAATGGTTCATTGCCCTGTCGTGGTTCTAGCTTGTCTGGTCACTCAGTGCTCTTATTACTATTGTCTCTTTGGTTCTGACTCGGCTTGTACTTTCGTTCCTGCTTATCTCTCGTGTCCTTTGACCTCGGCTCGTCTCTCGCTTACCTGTTCTCTTGTTCCCTCGACCTCGGCTTGTCTCTGACTATTCTTTGCTTTCTCCTTACGTTAGTCCAGCCATTCTAAGGTCCGGTATACGTACCTAGCTCCTGTTTGTATTCTGCGTGTTGGATCCCTGTCCCGATCCTAACAGGTATCGCCCTAAGAAACATAATCATGTAAATTAAATTAAATTAATGTATGAAATTTATACAAAAAGCATCATTTGAATGAAATTATAATCCTGTAAATAACTAAATTAAAAATATAGTCATGGTAATTAAAGTTAACTAACCAGAATTATATTAAAAATAATCAAGAGAATAAAATCATAATAATGTAAATAAGTAATATATAATAAAATCATGGAAAACAAATCATTATAATCTAAGTACCAAATAAAATAATCATGGTTAATAAATGTAAATAAACTAACATAAAATAATCAATAGAATCAAATACAATTGGCGAACCACCTACCCGAAATAAATAATCAGTAAATTATATTATATATAGAATTATTTACTGTGGTATCGCGCTTAGAAACATAATCATGTAAATTAAATTAAATTAATGTATAAAATGTATACAAAAAGCATCATAGGAATGAAATTATAATCCTGTAAATAACTAAATTAAATATATAGTCATGGTAATTAAACTTAACTAAACTATATTATTATAAAAATAAGCAAGGAAAAAAATCATAATAATGTAAATACCTAATATATAATAAATCATGGAAAACAAATCATTATAATCTAAGTAACAAATAAAATAATCATGGTTAATAAATGTAAGTAAACTAATATAAAACAATCAATAGAATCAAATACAATTGGCGAACCACGTACCCAAAATAAATAATCAGTAAATTATATTTTATATACAATTATGTACTGTGGTATCGCCCTTAGAAACATAATCTTTTAAATTAAAATAAATTAATTTATAAAATTTATACAAAAAGCATCATAGGAATGAAATTATAATCCTGTAAATAACTAAATTAAATATATAGTCATGGTAATTAAACTTAACTAACCTATATTATTATAAAAATAATAAAGAAAAAAAATCATAATAATGTAAATACCTAATATATAATAAAATAATGGAAAACAAATCATTATAATCTATATAACAAATAAAATAATCATGGCTAATAATTGTAAATAAACTAATATAAAACAATCAATAGAATCAAATACAATTGGTAAACCACCTACCCGAAATAAATAATCAGTAAATTATATTTTATATACAATTATTTACTGTGTTATCGCCCTTAGAAACATAATCATGTAAATTAAATTAAATTAATTTATAAAATTTATACAAAAAGCATCATAGGAATGAAATTATAATTCTGTAAATAACTAAATTAAATATATAGTCATGTTAATTACACTTAACTAACCTATATTATTATAAAAATAATCAAGGAAAAAAAATCATAGTAATGTAAATACCTAATATATTATAAAATCATGGAAAAAAAATCATTATAATCTAAGTAACAAATAAAAAAATCATGGCTAATAAATGTAAATAAACTAATATGAAACAATCAATAGAATCAAATACAATTGGCGAACCACCTACCCAAAATAAATAATCAGTAAATTATATTTTATATACAATTATTTACTGTGGTATCGCCCCTAGAAACATAATCATGTAAATTAAATTAAATTAATGTATATAATTTATACAAAAAGCATCATACAAATGAAATTATAATCCCATAAATAACTAAATTAAATATATAGTCATGGTAATTAAAGTTAACTAACCAGAATTATATTAAAAATAATCAAGAGAATAAAATCATAATAATGTAAACAAGTAATATATATTAAAATCCTGGAAAACAAATCATTCTAATCTAAGTACCAAATAAAATAATCATGGTTAATAAATGTATGTAAACTAATTTAAAATAATTCATAGAATCAATATCGCGCTTAGAAACATAATCATGTAAATTAAATTAAATTAATGTATAAAATTTATACAAAAAGCATCATAGGAATGAAGTTATAATCCTGTAAATAACTAAATTAAATATATAGTCATGGTAATTAAAGTTAACTAACCAATATTATATTAAAAATAAGCAAGGAAAAAAATCATAATAATGTAAATACCTAATATATAATAAATCATGGAAAACAAATCATTATAATCTAAGTACCAAATAAAATAATCATGGTTAATAAATGTAAATAAACTAATATGAAACAATCAATAGAATCAAATACAATTGGCGAACCACCTACCCGAAATAAATAATCAGTAAATTATATTTTATATACAGTTATTTACTGTGGTATCGCCCTTAGAAACATAATCATGTAAATTAAATTAAATTAATTTATAAAATTTATACAAAAAGCATCATATGAATGAAATTATAATCCTGTAAACAACTAAATTAAATATATAGTCATGGTAATTAAACTTAACTAACCTATATTATTATAAAAATAATCAAGGAAAAAAAATCATAATAATGTAAATACCTAATATATAATAAAATCATGGAAAAAAAATCATTATAATCTAAGTAACAAATAAAAAAAATCATGGCTAATAAATGTAAATAAACTAATATGAAACAATCAATAGAATCAAATACAATTGGCGAACCACCTACCCGAAATAAATAATCAGTAAATTATATTTTATATACAATTATTTACTGTGGTATCGCCCCATGAAACATAATCATGTAAATTGAATTAAATTAAATTAATGTATATAATTTATACAAAAAGCATCATACAAATGAAATTATAATCCCATAAATAACTAAATTAAATATATAGTCATGGTAATTAAAGTTAACTAACCAGAATTATATTAAAAATAATCAAGAGAATAAAATCATAATAATGTAAATAAGTAATATATATTAAAATCCTGGAAAACAAATCATTCTAATCTAAGTACCAAATAAAATAATCCTGGTTAATAAATGTATGTAAACTAATTTAAAATAATTCATAGAATCAATATCGCGCTTAGAAACATAATCATGTAAATTAAATTAAATTAATGTATAAAATGTAGACAAAAAGCATCATAGGAATGAAGTTATAATCCTGTAAATAACTAAATTAAATATATAGTCATGGTAATTAAAGTTAACTAACCAATATTATATTAAAAATAATCAAGAGAATAAAATCATAATAATGTAAATTAGTAATATATAATAAAATCATGGAAAACAAATCATTATAATTTAAGTACCAAATAAAATAATCATGGTTAATAAATGTAAATAAACTAACATAAAATAATCAATAGAATCAAATACAATTGGCGAACCACCTACCCGAAATAAATAATCAGTAAATTATATTAGATATACAATTATTTACTGTGGTATCGCGCTTAGAAACATAATCATGTAAATTGAATTCAATGAATGTATAAAATGTATACAAAAAGCATCATAGGAATGAAATTATAATCCTGTAAATAACTAAATTAAATATATAGTCATGGTAATTAAACTTAACCTATATCATTATAAAAATAATCAAGGAAAAAAATCATAATAATGTAAATACCTAATATATTATAAAATCATGGAAAACAAATCATTATAATCTAAGTAACAAATAAAAAAATCATGGCTAATAAATGTAAATAAACTAATATAAAATAATCAATAGAATCAAATAGAATTGGCGAACCACCTACCCGAAATAAATAATCAGTAAATTATATATATATTTTTTTAATTCTTTATTTTTGAGAGCATGGGTATTCAAGACAGCTTTATTTGCCACAATAGCGTTCATAAGCATTAACATTTCACAACGATAATACAGTGGTGGCTTTTGAGCAGTGCACATTTTTATATATAATAGTAGTAACATAACATGAGTCAACGTTGCATGTTCGTGACATTTAAAAGTATTTGCTTAATCTACGCTAAATCGTCAGCTTGGCTAAACAGTAAGATCATCAATATAAGGTGAAGAAAAAAAAAGAAAAAAAAAGGAAAGGAGAAGAAAGGAGGGGGACAACCCTCAGGGCTTATCAGTGTTAGGCTAGATATATTGTTGATGCCAAGTTATTTGTAGCGTGGTAATATTCTGTGCTGTGTGGTCATGGGTGGCCTGCGTGTGAGGTGTATACAGGGTGTGTTGCTCTTGTGTGGGTTATTTTAAAAAGCTGCACATTTGAATCATGTTAAGACTCGTTATGCACAATTTGTATGCCGCTGATGCCTGCAGATCATTCTGCATTTTTAACCAGCAGCATCTCCAAACCACTAGGGCACATCTAACCTTTGAGCCTTATAGGCACAATAGCGCTGGGGAAAGCTGTAGCGCCGTGTCAACTCTCGAATTCTTGGAGTTTGAGGTGACACAAGTAGTGTAGGCGACGTTTGTACAAGATGTTATCTGGGCTTACATTTTAAAGGGGTTGGAGGGCGATAGGGTCTTGTAATGTCGTACTCACGTCTGGTCTTTATATTAGTCAAGCATTGGATAGCAGGTACAAATATCGTAAGGTGGCGGCAGCTGCGGTAAGACGAGTCAAGTAGACCGTGAGTTACACACGTGATGTGAATAGCAATAACACTGGCCAGTGACACCCTCAATCTAGGTACACAGTGACTACCTCAATAGCTGGCACATATGCCACTCGTGTTCCCCTTAGGATAGGTGTTACACTATACTTGTAGAAAATCCGTAAGTAGGAGTTATGTCAGTAGGTAGGTAAAGATGTTATGTTGTTCAAAGCAGGTTAGTCCCCCCGTCAAGGTACACGCAAGAGAAATATGTACATTCTAATCAGGGCACGCGGGTATGCTCCGCCTATGAATAAATAAAGTGCCCACATAAACAGTAGGCAGTGCCGTAGTTGGATTGCCCGCAGTGGGGAACTAGAGAAAGGGGAAATTAAACATAAGGGAAAACAATAAAACCAGCATGAACATTATGTCGCGGTTAAGCCGCTCGATCAGGAGCCTATAGCATGTCGGCCAACCAGAGGAAGCCCTGAAACCATCAAAGGAACAGGGGTTTCGTAGAACCAGGTGGGCCCATCTAGCGTACCGCCTACCAGTGTCCACTCTAGGCTTGAGTCCGTGAGGGCCGTGTAGGCAGAGTTCTTTCTGCTCTCAGTGGGGAGCGGAGGCGTTGGGGCCTTTCGTTCCAGAGGCCCGTCCAGCTGACGTCTCTATTGGGCAGAGTCAGAAGGTAAGTCTGTAGGGTAAAAGAACTGAAGGGAGCAATTGTTCATGTCGAGGGGCAGCGGTTGTCTGCTTCCCGGTGGGCACCGTATCTTCATAGAAAGTGTGTGTAGCGGTCTGGTGCGGGCAGGTCCTGGTGTCTTTGCAACTGGAGAGTCTGTCCTGTGTCCCTGGTTAAGTGGTGACAGAGGCATAAGTGATCGGTGTGGTGCTCTGTGGAATAAACGGGGTAATTCTCGCTGGGTCCCAGCCGTGGGCCGGGGAGGTGAGAGTTTGGGATCCCGATTGGGATAGCGAGTCTTGTGGCCCGCCTAAGGTGTTCAGAAGTTCCGCCGCGTCCTGCACACCCCAGAGTTGATACGCTTTCCCTCTGTATTGCACAAGCAGCGTATGGGAGGGCCCCCAGCGGTATCGTACATTATGTTGCCGGAGAGTGGAGGTGAGTGGCCGGAGTGTTCTGCGCCACGCTAGAGTTCCGCTGGACAGGTCAGCAAAGAAGGTCAGTTCTGTGTTTTTGAGCCGCATGAGTGTTTTACCCCGGAGGGCTGTGAGGATTGTCTCCTTGTCTGTTCCATTTCTGAAGGTAAGTATGGTGTCCCTTGTGGCCGTGGCTGGGGCCTTAGCGGGTTTCGGGGTCCGGAAGATGCCCGTAGGTGTAATAGCTTTAGATTGGCCTGGGGGCAGCACTGAAGATAACATGCGCTTGATCGTTTGTGGCAGCTCTGCCTCTGGTAGCCCCTCCGGTACCCCCCTAACCTTTAAATTCAGTCTTCGCCTCGCGTCCTCCTGAATTGCGAAACGCCTTTCAAACAGTTTGTTTTGTTGGCGCAGGTCTTGTATTTCCCGCTGCAGCGAGGCTATATTCCGCTGTTGTTCTTGTTTGGAATCCTCCAGTTTTGTTATGCGGCCCGATAGGCCTTTCAGTTCACCCCTGAGTGCTGTGACATCTGAGAGGATGTTCCTCTGTAGGTCCGCTAGCAGGTTTTTTAACACTCCGGTAGTGACCAGATCGGCATCAGGGTCTGTTCTGGGTTTATTGGGCTTTGCCCTCGGTTTGGGGTCTGGGGCTGGGATGTAATCCTCTTCATCTCCTCCTGTGCCATCATCTGAGAAGTCAGAGCAGCCTCCGTGGAGCGCCGCCATAGTGACTTTGCTCCGGCCTCGTGCTTGCTGCCACATTTCTCCTATCGTGAGCCCTGGGGCTGCTTTGTCCGGTATCAACTTTCTGTGTTTACGTCCCATGGGGCTTGGGGCAGTTCTCTGTGTGGGACAGCGGTTAGTGGGGGCAGTATTGGTGGTAAATTCGTGTGTTTTCTCAATTCTATCACGGAGCTCCGGGATTGTGCGTCCGTTCACTTCGCTGCTAGGCTCCGCCCCCAGTAAATTATATTATATATACAATTATTTACTGTGGTATCGCCCTTAGAAACATAATCATGTAAATGAAATTAGATTAATGTAAAAAATTGATACAAAAAGCATCATTTGAATGAAATTATAATCCTGTAAATAACTAAAGTAAATATATAGTCATGGTAATTAAACTTAACTAACCTATATTATTATAAAAATAATCAAGGAAAAAAAATCATAATAATGTAAATACCTAATATATAATAAAATCATGGAAAACAAATCATTATAATCTAAGTAACAAATAAAATAATCATGGCTAATAAATGTAAATAAACTAATATAAAACAATCAATAGAATCAAATACAATTGGCGAACCACCTACCCGAAATAAATAATCAGTAAATTACATTTTATATACAATTATTTACTGTGGTATCGCCCTTAGAAACATAATTATGTAAATTAAATTAAATTAATTTATAAAATGTATACAAAAAGCATCATATGAATGAAATTATAATCCTGTAAATAACTAAATTAAATATATAGTCTTGGTAATTAAACTTGAAAAGGAAAAAGAAGGAGCCTGGAAGCTAGAAAAGGGCACTCGTAGGCAAGGGGTTAACCCTCAGGGAACTACAAATGTAGTAAGCACAAAAAGGAGAAAATACCAAGTGCCCTATGGTGACTTAATACATAACTTTTAATAAAGCCCTTAAAACTTAAATGTTGCCACCCTCAGTGTAACACGATATGAATAAATGAATTAATACATAACTTTTAATTACTTTTAAAAATCAAAAGGTAGAATTCGCCACCCCAGATGTACTAAAAGAGGAGCCGTGTTATAGTTGTCAGTCTCCTCAGAGAAGAAAAAATCTCTATTCATGCACAAAACTGAGATTTGGTCCAAACAGGTCCTGGGTGTTTCAACAGCAGGTGATGATTAATACTGTATAGATAAAATTAGTAAATGTGCATATATCAAGAGTAAACTGGAAAAACTTTCTAGTACTCAGGACTGATATGTGGTCCTGGAAAGTCCATACACTTGATGGTTCATACTTCAAATGATTTGCACATCATACAGTTAATCATATGGGGGAGACACCTTGTATAAGCAGTATTTACCGAATTCATCAATCTCTCAAGTAAACTGATCCTGCCCATAAGTCTAAGAGTAAACCTATAAGGTCATACAGATGATTAACCCAGCTTCTCGTTGTAATAAGCCGCACACCATCTTAAATCTATTGGTGATAATATATAACCCAAAGTGACAGAGTATTGGTGTGGATGTTAGGGTGCATTTAGGCAATATAGATGGTGCCTAGTGGAAGCCTTCTACGTTCCGTGTATATCAGGTATCAGCAACTAAATAGTTGGACAATACAGCTGTCTACCTTGGTAGCCAAATTCATATACCCTGAAGATTGTGAGATACAGAGTTACTCAAAAAACGACAATAGAGCCGAGGGGTAATTGGCCAAGGGCTGAGACCTACAAACTGGGGATCTTTAATTTGCCCACGGCTGGTAAAAAGACCAAAATTGTATGTGAAGTGTCAGTATGCTTCACAGGAAGATGTATAATGGTAGAAAGCTTTCTAGGGTGCAAACCCGATAGGATAATCAACCCCCACTTAAATACTCAAAGGTATATCTGTAGTATGCTTTTTCTGATGAAATATATAAATGGTCATCGTAATCGTGCCACTAGGGTACAGGAGGAACTGTTCAAAAGTTTTCAGTGTGCTCCATGTACTACTTCAGTTTGTGCAAAAAAAAGGGAAAGATTTTCTTTGCTCAAAGTACTAGGGAGCCTAAATGGCGCCTAGTACTCACAGTTAGATACACTGTATCTATGTGCCATGTAAGGTCACGATAGAAACAATTTCTAACGAAAACAATATGGATACAATTGTTAGTGCATAGATAACAGTGTGAATATAATAACTCGTGCATAAAAAATCAAACAGCCGACTGAGTGAGATGGGATCTAAATATTGAACCGGCAGGGTAACCTTTCACTGGATCGGTGCTGCGGCTAGTACATAGCCGGGGCAACTATACCGAGGGTTCAAGTCCCAATGTCACCCAGTCTGGAAGTTCATTCGAAGACCAAAATGCCATTTAGCCTGTGGTGCAGAGGGGGAAGGTATTGCAGTAAATAGCAGCGGCAGTCGATCTTCGAGGAGCCCCTGACGCGCGCGTTTCGCCCGCAGCTCATCAGAGGGGTAGAAACATAATCATGTAAATGAAATTAGATTAATGTAAAAAATTGATACAAAAAGCATAATTTGAATGAAATTATAATCCTGTAAATAACTAAAGTAAATATATAGTCATGGTAATTAAACTTAACTAACCTATATTATTATAAAAATAATCAAGGAAAAAAATATAATAATAATGTAAATACCTAATATACAATAAAATCATGGAAAACAATTATAATCTAAGTAACAAATAAAATAATCATGGCTAATAAATGTAAATAAACTAATATAAAATAATCAATAGAATCAAATACAATTGGTGAACCACCTACCCGAAATAAATAATCAGTAAATTATATTATATATACAATTATTTACTGTGGTATCGCCCTTAGAAACATAATCATGTAAATGAAATTAGATTAATGTAAAAAATTGATACAAAAAGCATAATTTGAATGAAATTATAATCCTGTAAATAACTAAATTAAATATATAGTCATGGTAATTAAACTTAACTAACCTATATTATTATAAATATAATCAAGGAAAAAAAATCATAATAATGTAAATACCTAATATATAATAAAATCATGGAAAACAAATCATTATAATCTAAATAACAAATAAAATAATCATGGCTAATAAATGTAAATAAACTTATATAAAACAATCAATAGAATCAAATACAATTGGCGAACCACCTACCCGAAATAAATAATCAGTAAATTACATTTTATATACATTTATTTACTGTGGTATCGTCCTTAGAAACATAATCATGTAAATTAAATTAAATTAATTTATAAAATGTATACAAAAAGCATCATATGAATGAAATTATAATCCTGTAAATAACTAAATTAAATATATAGTCATGGTAATAAAATTTAACTAACCTATATTATTATAAAAATAATCTAGGGAAAAAAATTATAATAATGTAAATACCTAATATATAATAAAATCATGGAAAACAAATCATTATAATCTAAGTAACAAATAAAATAATCATGGCTAATAAATGTAAATAAACTAACATAAAATAATCAATAGAATCAAATACAATTGGCGAACCACCTACCCGAAATAAATAATCAGTAAATTATATTATATATAGAATTATTTACTGTGGTATCGCGCTTAGAAACATAATCATGTAAATTAAATTAAATTAATGTATAAAATGTATACAAAAAGCATCATAGGAATGAAATTATAATCCTGTAAATAACTAAATTAAATATATAGTCATGGTAATTAAACTTAACTAAACTATATTATTATAAAAATAATCAAGGAAAAAAATCATAATAATGTAAATACCTAGTATATAATAAAATAATGGAAAACAAATCATTATAATCTAAGTAACAAATAAAATAATCATGGTTAATAAATGTAAGTAAACTAATTTAAAATAATCAATAGAATCAAATACAATTGGCGAACCACGTACCCAAAATAAATAATCAGTAAATTATATTTTATATACAATTATGTACTGTGGTATCGCCCTTAGAAACATAATCATTTAAATTAAATTAAATTAATGTATGAAATTTATACAACAAGCATCATTTGAATGAAATTATAATCCTGTAAATAACTAGATTAAATATATAGTCATGGTAATTAAACTTAACTAACCTATATTATTATAAAAATAATAAAGAAAAAAAATCATAATAATGTAAATACCTAATATATAATAAAATCATGGAAAACAAATCATTATAATCTATATAACAAATAAAATAATCATGGCTAATAATTGTAAATAAACTAATATAAAACAATCAATAGAATCAAATACAATTGGTGAACCACCTACCCGAAATAAATAATCAGTAAATTATATTTTATATACAATTATTTACTGTGTTATCGCCCTTAGAAACATAATCATGTAAATTAAATTAAATTAATTTATAAAATTTATACAAAAAGCATCATTGGAATGAAATTATAATTCTGTAAATAACTAAATTAAATATATAGTCATGTTAATTACACTTAACTAACCTATATTATTATAAAAATAATCAAGGGAAAAAAATCATAGTAATGTAAATACCTAATATATTATAAAATCATGGAAAACAAATCATTATAATCTAAGTAACAAATAAAATAATCATGGCTAATAAATGTAAATAAACTAATATAAAACAATCAATAGAATCAAATACAATTGGCGAACCACCTACCCGAAATAAATAATCAGTAAATTATATTTTATGTACAATTATTTACTGTGGTATCGCCCTTAGAAACATAATCATGTAAATTAAATTAAATTAATTTATAAAATTTATACAAAAAGCATCATATGAATGAAATTATAATCCTGTAAACAACTAAATTAAATATATAGTCATGGTAATTAAACTTAACTAACCTATATTATTATAAAAATAATCAAGGAAAAAAAATCATAATAATGTAAATACCTAATATATAATAAAATCATGGAAAACAAATCATTATAATCTAAGTAACAAATAAAATAATCATGGCTAATAAATGTATATAAACTAATATAAAACAATCAATAGAATCAAATACAATTGGCGAACCACCTACCCGAAATAAATAATCAGTAAATTACATTTTATATACAATTATTTACTGTGGTATCGCCCTTAGAAACATAATTATGTAAATTAAATTAAATTAATTTATAAAATTTATACAAAAAGCATCATATGAATGATATTATAATCCTGTAAACAACTAAATTAAATATATAGTCATGGTAATTAAACTTAACTAACCTATATTATTATAAAAATAATCATGGAAAAAAAATCATAATAATGTAAATACCTAATATATAATAAAATCATGGAAAAAAAATCATTATAATCTAAGTAACAAATAAAAAAATCATGGCTAATAAATGTAAATAAACTAATATGAAACAATCAATAGAATCAAATACAATTGGCGAACCACCTACCCGAAATAAATAATCAGTAAATTATATTTTATATACAATTATTTACTGTGGTATCGCCCCTAGAAACATAATCATGTAAATTAAATTAAATTAAATTAATGTATATCATTTATACAAAAAGCATCATACAAATGAAATTATAATCCCATAAATAACTAAATTAAATATATAGTCATGGTAATTAAAGTTAACTAACCAGAATTATATTAAAAATAATCAAGAGAATAAAATCATAATAATGTAAATAAGTAAGATATATTAAAATCCTGGAAAACAAATCATTCTAATCTAAGTACCAAATAAAATAATCATGGTTAATAAATGTATGTAAACTAATTTAAAATAATTCATAGAATCAATATCGCGCTTAGAAACATAATCATGTAAATTAAATTAAATTAATGTATAAAATGTAGACAAAAAGCATCATAGGAATGAAGTTATAATCCTGTAAATAACTAAATTAAATATATAGTCATGGTAATTAAAGTTAACTAACCAATATTATATTAAAAATAATCAAGAGAATAAAATCATAATAATGTAAATAAGTAATATATAATAAAATCATGGAAAACAAATCATTATAATTTTAGTACCAAATAAAATAATCATGGTTAATAAATGTAAATAAACTAACATAAAATAATCAATAGAATCAAATACAATTGGCGAACCACCTACCCGAAATAAATAATCAGTAAATTATATTAGATATACAATTATTTACTGTGGTATCGCGCTTAGAAACATAATCATGTAAATTGAATTCAATGAATGTATAAAATGAATACAAAAAGCATCATAGGAATGAAATTATAATCCTGTAAATAACTAAATTAAATATATAGTCATGGTAATTAAACTTAACTAACCTATATCATTATAAAAATAATCAAGGAAAAAAATCATAATAATGTAAATACCTAATATATTATAAAATCATGGAAAACAAATCATTATAATCTAAGTAACAAATAAAAAAATCATGGCTAATAAATGTAAATAAACTAATATAAAATAATCAATAGAATCAAATAGAATTGGCGAACCACCTACCCGAAATAAATAATCAGTAAATTATATATATATTTTTTTAATTCTTTATTTTTGAGGGCATGGGTATTCAAGACAGCTTAATTTGCCACAATAGCGTTCATAAGCATTAACATTTCACAACGATAATACAGTGGTGGCTTTTGAGCAGTGCACATTTTTATATATAATAGTAGTAACATAACATGAGTCAACGTTGCATGTTCGTGACATTTAAAAGTATTTGCTTAATCTACGCTAAATCGTCAGCTTGGCTAAACAATAAGATCATCAATATAAGGTGAAGAAAAAAAAAGAAAAAAAAAGGAAAGGAGAAGAAAGGAGGGGGACAACCCTCAGGGCTTATCAGTGTTAGGCTAGATATATTGTTGATGCCAAGTTATTTGTAGCGTGGTAATATTCTGTGCTGTGTGGTCATGGGTGGCCTGCGTGTGAGGTGTATACAGGGTGTGTTGCTCTTGTGTGGGTTATTTTAAAAAGCTGCACATTTGAATCATGTTAAGACTCGTTATGCACAATTTGTATGCCGCTGATGCCTGCAGATCATTCTGCATTTTTAACCAGCAGGATCTCCAAACCACTAGGGCACATCTAACCTTTGAGCCTTATAGGCACAATAGCGCTGGGGAAAGCTGTAGCGCCGTGTCAACTCTCTAATTCTTGGAGTTTGAGGTGACACAAGTAGTGTAGGTGACGTTTGTACAAGATGTTATCTGGGCTTACATTTTAAAGGGGTTGGAGGGCGATAGGGTCTTGTAATGTCGTACTCACGTCTGGTCTTTATATTAGTCAAGCATTGGATAGCAGGGACAAATATTGTAAGGTGGCGGCAGCTGCGGTAAGACGAGTCAAGTAGACCGTGAGTTACACACGTGATGTGAATAGCAATAACACTGGACAGTGACACCCTCAATCTAGGTACACAGTGACTACCTCAATAGCTGGCACATATGCCACTCGTGTTCCCCTTAGGATAGGTGTTACACTATACTTGTAGAAAATCCGTAAGTAGGAGTTATGTCAGTAGGTAGGTAAAGATGTTATGTTGTTCAAAGCAGGTTAGTCCCCCCGTCAAGGTACACGCAAGAGAAATATGTACATTCTAATCAGGGCACGCGGGTATGCTCCGCCTATGAATAAATAAAGTGCCCACATAAACAGTAGGCAGTGCCGTAGTTGGATTGCCCGCAGTGGGGAACTAGAGAAAGGGGAAATTAAACATAAGGGAAAACAATAAAACCAGCATGAACATTATGTCGCGGTTAAGCCGCTCGATCAGGAGCCTATAGCATGTCGGCCAACCAGAGGAAGCCCTGAAACCATCAAAGGAACAGGGGTTTCGTAGAACCAGGTGGGCCCATCTAGCGTACCGCCTACCAGTGTCCACTCTAGGCTTGAGTCCGTGAGGGCCGTGTAGGCAGAGTTCTTTCTGCTCTCAGTGGGGAGCGGAGGCGTTGGGGCCTTTCGTTCCAGAGGCCCGTCCAGCTGACGTCTCTATTGGGCAGAGTCAGAAGGTAAGTCTGTAGGGTAAAAGAACTGAAGGGAGCAATTGTTCATGTCGAGGGGCAGCGGTTGTCTGCTTCCCGGTGGGCACCGTATCTTCATAGAAAGTGTGTGTAGCGGTCTGGTGCGGGCAGGTCCTGGTGTCTTTGCAACTGGAGAGTCTGTCCTATGTCCCTGGTTAAGTGGTGTCAGAGGCATAAGTGATCGGTGTGGTGCTCTGTGGAATAAACGGGGTAATTCTCGCTGGGTCCCAGCCGTGGGCCGGGGAGGTGAGAGTTTGGGATCCCGATTGGGATAGCGAGTCTTGTGGCCCGCCTAAGGTGTTCAGAAGTTCCGCCGCGTCCTGCACACCCCGGAGTTGATACGCTTTCCCTCTGTGTTGCACAAGCAGCGTATGGGAGGGCCCCCAGCGGTATCGTACATTATGTTGCCGGAGAGTGGAGGTGAGTGGCCGGAGTGTTCTGCGCCATGCTAGAGTTCCGCTGGACAGGTCAGCAAAGAAGGTCAGTTCTGTGTTTTTGAACCGCATGAGTGTTTTACCCCGGAGGGCTGTGAGGATTGTCTCCTTGTCTGTTCCATTTCTGAAGGTAAGTATGGTGTCCCTTGTGGCCGTGGCTGGGGCCTTAGCGGGTTTCGGGGTCCGGAAGATGCCCGTAGGTGTAATAGCTTTAGATTGGCCTGGGGGCAGCACTGAAGATAACATGCGCTTGATCGTTTGTGGCAGCTCTGCCTCTGGTAGCCCCTCCGGTACCCCCCTAACCTTTAAATTCAGTCTTCTCCTCGCGTCCTCCTGAATTGCGAAACGCCTTTCAAACAGTTTGTTTTGTTGGCGCAGGTCTTGTATTTCCCGCTGCAGCGAGGCTATATTCCGCTGTTGTTCTTGTTTGGAATCCTCCAGTTTTGTTATGCGGCCCGATAGGCCTTTCAGTTCACCCCTGAGTGCTGTGACATCTGAGAGGATGTTCCTCTGTAGGTCCGCTAGCAGGTTTTTTAACACTCCGGTAGTGACCAGATCGGCATCAGGGTCTGTTCTGGGTTTATTGGGCTTTGCCCTCGGTTTGGGGTCTGGGGCTGGGATGTAATCCTCTTCATCTCCTCCTGTGCCGTCATCTGAGAAGTCAGAGCAGCCTCCGTGGAGCGCCGCCATAGTGACTTTGCTCCGGCCTCGTGCTTGCTGCCACATTTCTCCTATCGTGAGCCCTGGGGCTGCTTTGTCCGGTATCAACTTTCTGTGTTTACGTCCCATGGGGCTTGGGGCAGTTCTCTGTGTGGGACAGCGGTTAGTGGGGGCAGTATCGGTGGTAAATTCGTGTGTTTTCTCAATTCTATCACGGAGCTCCGGGAATGTGCGTCCGTTCACTTCGCTGCTAGGCTCCGCCCCCAGTAAATTATATTATATATACAATTATTTACTGTGGTATCGCCCTTAGAAACATAATTATGTAAATGAAATTAAATTAATTTATAAAATGTATACAAAAAGCATCATATGAATGAAATTATAATCCTGTAAATAACTAAATTAAATATATAGTCTTGGTAATTAAACTTAACTAACCTATATTATTATAAAAATAATCAAGGAAAAAAAATCATAATAATGTAAATACCTAATATACAATAAAATCATGGAAAACAATTATAATCTAAGTAACAAATAAAATAATCATGGCTAATAAATGTAAATAAACTAATATAAAATAATCAATAGAATCAAATACAATTGGTGAACCACCTACCCGAAATAAATAATCAGTAAATTATATTATATATACAATTATTTACTGTGGTATCGCCCTTAGAAACATAATCATGTAAATGAAATTAGATTAATGTAAAAAATTGATACAAAAAGCATAATTTGAATGAAATTATAATCCTGTAAATAACTAAATTAAATATATAGTCATGGTAATTAAACTTAACTAACCTATATTATTATAAATATAATCAAGGAAAAAAAATCATAATAATGTAAATACCTAATATATAATAAAATCATGGAAAACAAATCATTATAATCTAAATAACAAATAAAATAATCATGGCTAATAAATGTAAATAAACTTATATAAAACAATCAATAGAATCAAATACAATTGGCGAACCACCTACCCGAAATAAATAATCAGTAAATTACATTTTATATACATTTATTTACTGTGGTATCGTCCTTAGAAACATAATCATGTAAATTAAATTAAATTAATTTATAAAATGTATACAAAAAGCATCATATGAATGAAATTATAATCCTGTAAATAACTAAATTAAATATATAGTCATGGTAATAAAATTTAACTAACCTATATTATTATAAAAATAATCTAGGGAAAAAATTATAATAATGTAAATACCTAATATATAATAAAATCATGGAAAACAAATCATTATAATCTAAGTAACAAATAAAATAATCATGGCTAATAAATGTAAATAAACTAATATAAAACAATCAATAGAATCAAATACAATTGGTGAACCACCTACCCGAAATAAATAATCAGTAAATTATATTTTATATACAATTATTTACTGTGGTATCGCGCTTAGAAACATAATCATGTAAATTAAATTAAATTAATGTATAAAATGTATACAAAAAGCATCATATGAATGAAATTATAATCCTGTAAATAACTAAATTAAATATATAGTCATGGTAATTAAACTTAACTAAACTATATTATTATAAAAATAATCAAGGAAAAAAATCATAATAATGTAAATACCTAATATATAACAAAATCATGGAAAACAAATCATTATAATCTAAATAACAAATAAAATAATCATGGCTAATAAATGTAAGTAAACTTATATAAAACAATCAATAGAATCAAATACAATTGGCGAACCACGTACCCGAAATAAATAATCAGTAAATTACATTTTATATACATTTATTTACTGTGGTATCGTCCTTAGAAACATAATCATGTAAATTAAATTAAATTAATTTATAAAATGTATACAAAAAGCATCATATGAATGAAATTATAATCCTGTAAATAACTAAATTAAATATATAGTCATGGTAATTAAACTTAACTAACCTATATTATTATAAAAATAATCAAGGAAAAAAAATCATTATAATGTAAATACCTAATATATAATAAAATCATGGAAAACAAATCATTATAATCTAAGTAACAAATAAAATAATCATGGCTAATAAATTTAAATAAATATAAAATAATCAATAGAATCAAATACAATTGGCGAACCACCTACCCGAAATAAATAATCAGTAAATTATATTATATATACAATTATTTACTGTAGTATCGCCCTTAGAAATATAATCATGTACATGAAATTAAATTAATGTATATAATTTGTACAAAAAGCATCATACGAATGAAATTATAATCCCATAAATAACTAAATTAAATATATAGTCATGGTAAATAATGTTAACTAACCAGAATTATATTAAAAATAATCAAGAGAATAAAATCATAATAATGTAAATAAGTAATATGTATTAAAATCCTGGAAAACAAATCATTATAATCTAAGTACCAAGTAAAATAATCATGGTTAATAAATGTAAGTAAACTAATTTAAAAAAATCAATAGAATCAAATACAATTGGCGAACCACGTACCCGAAATAAATAATCAGTAAATTATATTTTATATACAATTATTTACTGTGGTATCGCCCTTAGAAACATAATCATGTAAATTAAATTAAATAAATTTATAACATTTATACAAAAAGAATCATACGAATGAAATTATAATCCTGTAAATAACTAAATTAAATATATGGTCATGGTAATTAAACTTAACTAACCTATATTATTATAAAAATAATCAAGGAAAAAAAATCATAATAATGTAAATACCTAATATATAATAAAATCATGGAAAACAAATCATTATAATCTAAGTAACAAATAAAATAATCATGGCAAATAAATGTAAATAAACTAATATAAAACAATCAATAGAATCAAATACAATTGGCGAACCACCTACCCGAAATAAATAATCAGTAAATTATATTTTATATACAATTATTTACTGTGGTATCGCCCCTAGAAACATAATCATGTAAATTAAATTAATGTATATAATTTATACAAAAAGCATCATACGAATGAAATTATAATCCTGTAAATAACTAAATTAAATATATAGTCATGTAATTAAACTTAACTAACCTATATTATTATAAAAATAATCAAGAAAAAAAATCATAATAATGTTAATACCTAATATATAATAAAATCATGGAAAACAAATCATTATAATCTAAGTTACAAATAAAATAATCATGGCAAATAAATGTAAATAAACTAATATAAAACAATCAATAGAATCAAATACAATTGGCGAACCACCTACCCAAAATAAATAATCAGTAAATTATATTTTATATACAATTATTTACTGTGGTATCGCCCCTAGAAACATAATCATGTAAATTAAATTAATGTATATAATTTATACAAAAAGCATCATACGAATGAAATTATAATCCTGTAAATAACTAAATTAAATATATAGTCATGTAATTAAATTTAACCTATATTATTATAAAAATAATCAAGAAAAAAAATCATAATAATGTAAATACCTAATATATAATAAAATCATGGAAAACAAATCATTATAATCTAAGTAACAAATAAAATAATCATGGCAAATAAATGTAAATAAACTAATATAAAACAATCAATAGAATCAAATACAATTGGCGAACCACCTACCCGAAATAAATAATCAGTAAATTATATTTTATATACAATTATTTACTGTGGTATCGCCCCTAGAAACATAATCATGTAAATTAAATTAATGTATATAATTTATACAAAAAGCATCATACGAATGAAATTATAATCCTGTAAATAACTAAATTAAATATATAGTCATGTAATTAAACTTAACTAACCTATATTATTATAAAAATAATCAAGAAAAAAAATCATAATAATGTAAATACCTAATATATAATAAAATCATGGAAAACAAATCATTATAATCTAAGTTACAAATAAAATAATCATGGCTAATAAATGTAAATAAACTAATTTAAAATAATCAATAGAATCAAACACAATTGGCGAACCACCTACCCAAAATATATAATCAGTATATTATATTTTATATACAATTATTTACTGTGGTTTCACCCCTAGAAACATAATCATGTAAATTAATATATAAAATTTATACAAATAGCATCGTAGGAATTAAATTATAATCCTGTAAATAAGAAAATGTAAAATAGTCTCATGGTAATTAAACTTAACTAACCTATATTATTATAAAAATAATAAAGGAAAAAAAATCATAATAATGTAAATAACTAATATATAATACAATCATGGAAAACAAATCATTATAATCTAAGTGTAGTAGATTCTTTTATGCAAACCAATAAGTTTGAATGACTATCTGTTGCTGTCCAAATTATAAATAATAAAGTTGCGTGCACGCAGAAGTAAATTCATACTGAGACACAGGGTTCAGGTTAATGAAAGAACTTCAGGAAATTTAATGGCAAGAGCATGAAAAATGGGTGCGCAGACCCTTATAAAGGCATTATTACATCACTGGAGAACTCAAGATAACAGAATTATAAATCAGTAATTGGTTAAGTGTTAAGTGGTTCATTCAAATGCCCTCCCTACTGGGTATGCCATCTTATGTCATTACTGCCGTCATGAAGTTCTCCCCCGGATTCCAGCACCATCTTGTTAGCACGAGGTGTTCACTCGATGGGAGGGGTGCTTTGGCAGCCATTTTGAGTAGTTTGGCACTGTTAGTTTCAAGGTTAGTTTCTCAAGGCTTTTAGTAACTTCACATTTTATTAAGACAAACCATGTTGTTCACTGGCTACAATGTTTCATCTAACAGGAATCTAATGTTCCGCTGACGCATACTTTCTTCTAACAAAGCACAAAGCATTCTTTAAGACAATTTTATGAGGCCTAAAGACAATTTTTATATGAGGCCTAATAATTCTCTTGGGAGAACGTCGCCTGCTTCTCCCACAGAAGCTGTCTTGCCTGTCCCTTCTCTGTGGGGCTTAACCTGTCCCCTAGCTGTACAAGGCTAGTAAGGTCGGTCTGGGATTCTCTTTCTAGTAAATCAGGAAGGGGTAAACTTTCTGGGTCGTCTGCAGCCGGGGCACATACTGCAGCTACATTCTCTGGTCGCTCCTGATACTCCTTTAGCATGTTCACATGAAAGGATCGCTGGATCCTTTCATCTGAACAGCTGGCTATAAGGTAGGTAGTATCACACACCTTAGCTAACACCTTATACGGGCCCTGCCAAGATGCTTGCATCTTGTTCGCCTTCACAGGTTTGAGCACTAACACTTTCTGCCCAACCTGGAAGACCTGCTGCCGGGCACCCCGATCGTACCACCTCCTCTGTCTCCCCTGGGCCACCTGGAGATTCTCTCTTACCATCAGATACAGTTTCTCCATGCGGTCCCGGAGTTCCAGGACATACGGTACTATGGGGGTCCCTTCCTGCTCTGTCTCCCCCTCCCAGTGGCCTCTAATGAGATCTAGGGGTCCGCGGACCCTTCTCCCATAAAGCAACTCAAAGGGGGAGAACCCAGTAGATTCCTGGGGCACCTCTCTGTAAGAAAACAACAGATGAGGCAGGAATTGCTCCCAGTCTCGGCAAGTGTCAGAAAAGGTCCTCAACATCTGTTTGAGGGTGCAATTAAATTGCTCGCAGAGACCGTTAGTCTGTGGATGGTATGGGGAACTAAGTATCGGTTTAATGCCGCACACCCTCCACAGCTGCTGGGTGAGCACAGCGGTAAATTGGGTTCCCTGGTCAGAGAGAATCTCCTTAGGGAACCCGACCCTGGGAAAAATCCTAACCAGGGCATCAGCAACTATCTCTGCCTCTATGTTAGACAGCGCTACTGCCTCTGGATAGCGAGTGGCATAGTCCACCACGGTGAGAATGCATTTCTTACCGGATGGACTAGCCCTGGCCAGTGGACCCACAATGTCAACGGCTATGCGGGCAAAGGGCTCCCCAATAATAGGCATAGACATAAGCCTAGCCCTTGGGTGGTCCCCCCGCTTTCCTACCCGTTGACAAGTGTCACACGTACTACAATATATCCGCACAGCCTGATTAAAACTTGGCCAAAATAAGTTCTGCATGATCCTATAGGCTGTGCGGCGGGACCCTAGATGTCCAGCTAGCGGAACATCATGCCCTATCCGCAGAATCTCCTGCCGGTATTTTGCGTACACTACCAGCTGTCGATTCGGCGGATGGGTAACACTCTTCTGGGACGGCTTAGGGATCCTACCCGAAATAAATAATCAGTAAATTATATTATATATACAATTATTTACTGTAGTATCGCCCTTAGAAATATAATCATGTACATGAAATTAAATTAATGTATATAATTTGTACAAAAAGCATCATACGAATGAAATTATAATCCCATAAATAACTAAATTAAATATATAGTCATGGTAAATAATGTTAACTAACCAGAATTATATTAAAAATAATCAAGAGAATAAAATCATAATAATGTAAATAAGTAATATGTATTAAAATCCTGGAAAACAAATCATTATAATCTAAGTACCAAGTAAAATAATCATGGTTAATAAATGTAAGTAAACTAATTTAAAAAAATCAATAGAATCAAATACAATTGGCGAACCACGTACCCGAAATAAATAATCAGTAAATTATATTTTATATACAATTATTTACTGTGGTATCGCCCTTAGAAACATAATCATGTAAATTAAATTAAATAAATTTATAACATTTATACAAAAAGAATCATACGAATGAAATTATAATCCTGTAAATAACTAAATTAAATATATGGTCATGGTAATTAAACTTAACTAACCTATATTATTATAAAAATAATCAAGGAAAAAAAATCATAATAATGTAAATACCTAATATATAATAAAATCATGGAAAACAAATCATTATAATCTAAGTAACAAATAAAATAATCATGGCAAATAAATGTAAATAAACTAATATAAAACAATCAATAGAATCAAATACAATTGGCGAACCACCTACCCGAAATAAATAATCAGTAAATTATATTTTATATACAATTATTTACTGTGGTATCGCCCCTAGAAACATAATCATGTAAATTAAATTAATGTATATAATTTATACAAAAAGCATCATACGAATGAAATTATAATCCTGTAAATAACTAAATTAAATATATAGTCATGTAATTAAACTTAACTAACCTATATTATTATAAAAATAATCAAGAAAAAAAATCATAATAATGTAAATACCTAATATATAATAAAATCATGGAAAACAAATCATTATAATCTAAGTTACAAATAAAATAATCATGGCAAATAAATGTAAATAAACTAATATAAAACAATCAATAGAATCAAATACAATTGGCGAACCACCTACCCAAAATAAATAATCAGTAAATTATATTTTATATACAATTATTTACTGTGGTATCGCCCCTAGAAACATAATCATGTAAATTAAATTAATGTATATAATTTATACAAAAAGCATCATACGAATGAAATTATAATCCTGTAAATAACTAAATTAAATATATAGTCATGTAATTAAATTTAACCTATATTATTATAAAAATAATCAAGAAAAAAAATCATAATAATGTAAATACCTAATATATAATAAAATCATGGAAAACAAATCATTATAATCTAAGTAACAAATAAAATAATCATGGCAAATAAATGTAAATAAACTAATATAAAACAATCAATAGAATCAAATACAATTGGCGAACCACCTACCCGAAATAAATAATCAGTAAATTATATTTTATATACAATTATTTACTGTGGTATCGCCCCTAGAAACATAATCATGTAAATTAAATTAATGTATATAATTTATACAAAAAGCATCATACGAATGAAATTATAATCCTGTAAATAACTAAATTAAATATATAGTCATGTAATTAAACTTAACTAACCTATATTATTATAAAAATAATCAAGAAAAAAAATCATAATAATGTAAATACCTAATATATAATAAAATCATGGAAAACAAATCATTATAATCTAAGTTACAAATAAAATAATCATGGCTAATAAATGTAAATAAACTAATTTAAAATAATCAATAGAATCAAACACAATTGGCGAACCACCTACCCAAAATATATAATCAGTATATTATATTTTATATACAATTATTTACTGTGGTTTCACCCCTAGAAACATAATCATGTAAATTAATATATAAAATTTATACAAATAGCATCGTAGGAATTAAATTATAATCCTGTAAATAAGAAAATGTAAAATAGTCTCATGGTAATTAAACTTAACTAACCTATATTATTATAAAAATAATAAAGGAAAAAAAATCATAATAATGTAAATAACTAATATATAATACAATCATGGAAAACAAATCATTATAATCTAAGTGTAGTAGATTCTTTTATGCAAACCAATAAGTTTGAATGACTATCTGTTGCTGTCCAAATTATAAATAATAAAGTTGCGTGCACGCAGAAGTAAATTCATACTGAGACACAGGGTTCAGGTTAATGAAAGAACTTCAGGAAATTTAATGGCAAGAGCATGAAAAATGGGTGCGCAGACCCTTATAAAGGCATTATTACATCACTGGAGAACTCAAGATAACAGAATTATAAATCAGTAATTGGTTAAGTGTTAAGTGGTTCATTCAAATGCCCTCCCTACTGGGTATGCCATCTTATGTCATTACTGCCGTCATGAAGTTCTCCCCCGGATTCCAGCACCATCTTGTTAGCACGAGGTGTTCACTCGATGGGAGGGGTGCTTTGGCAGCCATTTTGAGTAGTTTGGCACTGTTAGTTTCAAGGTTAGTTTCTCAAGGCTTTTAGTAACTTCACATTTTATTAAGACAAACCATGTTGTTCACTGGCTACAATGTTTCATCTAACAGGAATCTAATGTTCCGCTGACGCATACTTTCTTCTAACAAAGCACAAAGCATTCTTTAAGACAATTTTATGAGGCCTAAAGACAATTTTTATATGAGGCCTAATAATTCTCTTGGGAGAACGTCGCCTGCTTCTCCCACAGAAGCTGTCTTGCCTGTCCCTTCTCTGTGGGGCTTAACCTGTCCCCTAGCTGTACAAGGCTAGTAAGGTCGGTCTGGGATTCTCTTTCTAGTAAATCAGGAAGGGGTAAACTTTCTGGGTCGTCTGCAGCCGGGGCACATACTGCAGCTACATTCTCTGGTCGCTCCTGATACTCCTTTAGCATGTTCACATGAAAGGATCGCTGGATCCTTTCATCTGAACAGCTGGCTATAAGGTAGGTAGTATCACACACCTTAGCTAACACCTTATACGGGCCCTGCCAAGATGCTTGCATCTTGTTCGCCTTCACAGGTTTGAGCACTAACACTTTCTGCCCAACCTGGAAGACCTGCTGCCGGGCACCCCGATCGTACCACCTCCTCTGTCTCCCCTGGGCCACCTGGAGATTCTCTCTTACCATCAGATACAGTTTCTCCATGCGGTCCCGGAGTTCCAGGACATACGGTACTATGGGGGTCCCTTCCTGCTCTGTCTCCCCCTCCCAGTGGCCTCTAATGAGATCTAGGGGTCCGCGGACCCTTCTCCCATAAAGCAACTCAAAGGGGGAGAACCCAGTAGATTCCTGGGGCACCTCTCTGTAAGAAAACAACAGATGAGGCAGGAATTGCTCCCAGTCTCGGCAAGTGTCAGAAAAGGTCCTCAACATCTGTTTGAGGGTGCAATTAAATTGCTCGCAGAGACCGTTAGTCTGTGGATGGTATGGGGAACTAAGTATCGGTTTAATGCCGCACACCCTCCACAGCTGCTGGGTGAGCACAGCGGTAAATTGGGTTCCCTGGTCAGAGAGAATCTCCTTAGGGAACCCGACCCTGGGAAAAATCCTAACCAGGGCATCAGCAACTATCTCTGCCTCTATGTTAGACAGCGCTACTGCCTCTGGATAGCGAGTGGCATAGTCCACCACGGTGAGAATGTATTTCTTACCGGATGGACTAGCCCTGGCCAGTGGACCCACAATGTCAACGGCTATGCGGGCAAAGGGCTCCCCAATAATAGGCATAGACATAAGCCTAGCCCTTGGGTGGTCCCCCCGCTTTCCTACCCGTTGACAAGTGTCACACGTACTACAATATATCCGCACAGCCTGATTAAAACTTGGCCAAAATAAGTTCTGCATGATCCTATAGGCTGTGCGGCGGGACCCTAGATGTCCAGCTAGCGGAACATCATGCCCTATCCGCAGAATCTCCTGCCGGTATTTTGCGTACACTACCAGCTGTCGATTCGGCGGATGGGTAACACTCTTCTGGGACGGCTTAGGGATCCTATATAACCTGTCCCCCACCCACTCATACCGCTCCCCATCTACTCCTTCCTCTCCAGTATCTGCTCTGTCCCTATACTTCTGGAGAGTAGGATCTGTCTGGGTTTCCCTCCCAAACTCCTCTGGGGAATCCCAGCTAACCAAAGTCTGCCCTGGGGTATCAGTCGGGGAATTGGGTCTTACCTGGGTCTCAGCAGCAGGTGGGCTGGTTCCAGCAGCATGGGTCTGAGCACGGGTAGTTACTGGGTTGGCCTCAGAAGGTCCCCTGGGAGCATATGCAGAAACCAAAGGGGCCAAATCATTTCCCAGCAAAACGTCAGCAGGCAAATCCTTCATAACCCCCACATTCACATGTCCAGAGCCCACTCCCCAATCCAAATGGACCCGGGCAACAGGCAGACGGAACACGGCGCCTCCTGCTAGCCTCACTGCCACAGTATTTCCAGTATGTTGGTGTTCGGAAACAAGGTTCTTTTGGAGCAGGGTCATAGTGGCTCCGGTGTCTCTCAGACCAGTGACCACCTTGCCATTTAGTTTAACGGTCTGCCTGTGTTGCTGACGGTTATCCTGCTGGGCTGCTTGCACTGGATCTGCCTCGTGTAGGATACCCCAAAACTCCTCCTGCTCAAAGCAGTGAGCAGAAGGCTGAGGTGGCTGCTGGGCTCCGCTGGCTGGTCTTCTCCAGGACTGTGCTTGGTTGGCATTGTTCAATGGGCACTCTGGTCTTTTGTGCCCCAATTGCTTACATCCATAGCACCGGATCTGCTGCGAGTAATCCCGGGCGTTGAACCGGGTTGGCTGCCCGTAGTTGTTTGCTGGTGGCATAGTGGGGGTACGTTGCGCTGGGGGGTGGTACACGGTAGTGGTTGTAGGTGCTGCTGGTTTGTACTCTACTCGAGTAGGGACCTTGGCTGCTGTCTGGTCTAGCTTTCGTGCATCCGTGTATTCATCGGTCAGACGAGCAGCTTCAGGTAAAGTAGCGGGTTTGCGGTCCCTAACCCACTCTCTGACTCCTGCAGGTAACCGGTTAAAGCAGTGTTCTAGCAGAAATACTTGCAGCACCTCCTCCCCAGTTAGCGCTTGGCACCCTGCCATCCAGTGGGCTGCCGTGCGGTGTACCCTGCATGCCCACTCCACATAGGAGTCGCCAGCCTGCTTGTTCGTGTCTCGGAATCGCCTCCGGGGTAACAGCGTATCGGGCCAAAATGGCATCTTTTACTGCCCGGTAACTTGTAATTTCCTCCTCTGGGATGGCCCGAAAAGCCTCACTGGCCCGGCCGGATAACTTCCCAGAGAGGATAGTGACCCATTCCTCTGCGGGTACCTGGTGTAGGGCACACTGCCTTTCAAAATCAGCCAGGAACCCGTCTATCTCTCCTTCAGTCTCAACAAAATTCCTAAAAGCAGCAAATGGTACCTTTCTCCGTCCATTATTATTATACGGTACCTCTGCTGCTACAGCTCCTCTTCCCTGGAGTGCCTGTTGTGCTGCTACTGCGGCTTGCACTTGCACCACAATATCCGCTGCAGGGTTGGGGCCAAAGTGTGCCAGCCTTATTTGGACTGCCCGGTTAAACTGTATCTCTTCGGGTGTTAAATCCAGCAGGCCAGGCACATTAGCTCTCTCCATTCCCTGTGCTGCATCCATCTCCAACAATATAGTAATAATCTCCCTTTTCTTGAGATTACTTGCTGATCGTCCTCTGCGTTCCAAAATATCTTTAAGGGTAGCACGCCTTAAGTCTTTATACTGCATTTCCAATTTGGGGTGTGTAGCTGGCCTTCAGGGTGGTGGGATTCATCCCGTCGCTTGCCACCAATTGTTACGACACTCACCGCCAGGGGAAGGAAGCCTCCGTTTAGTAGATAATCCCCTTTCTCCAGAAATGCAGTTTTAGTCCAGCCGATCGTCAAACTCCCGAACGGAGCGTACGAACACGGCAACTCCCGATCAGCAATCCATCCGAAATCCTTTCACAGCTAGAAATAAACGAAAGCGCTGTCCCAATAGTAAATCCCTCCACAAACGAGACAAAGCTCCGTCTTGAAGGTCAAACAGGAATGTCTTTAATGGGGGCTACCTGCCCGGTATTTATGCGGGTCTCCACAAGGTGGACACTCCCCTAGGGGACCTTGTGGAAGACTGTAAAACATATTGGACAGTAGCCAATCGCAGTGGCTTCAATATAAGCCCTTCCCATTTTACCCATAAATCCTTCTTCTTTATCCTGGAGATAATTAGGAAGAAATCTAATTATCTCCAAGGATAGAGACCATCGCCATTTTAAAACATAATAAGAAAAATACAATAAAATACATAAAGTCAGAAATACCGATTGCATATGGTTCGTGCAACGTATCCCCAGATAGCCTGGATCTGAGTGCATATTCCTACCGAATAGCGCTCAGATCCGATGTACACAGTTCAATCGCCATGGAGTCAAAGTCTTTCATAAGTCTTTCGGTATACGAATGACTCCATGGGACGGCTACCTGGGTAAAGTCCATACGAAGGATAGAAACTCCCGAACTGACCGGCGTTCGTACGCCTCAACGAAATAGAAGGCGGGCGGCAGCTTCCAGCGGTGTTCGGCAGGTAAAGTATCCGTTTTTAGTTCCATAGGATTTGCACCGAACACCGCTGATTCTCCTCGTGTCCCAAAATGGCCGCCGCCTCGTGGTCGGCATACGAACGACCACCCGTACAAATGGAATGGAGAGGTGTCTGCGGTTAACCGCAACGTTCTAATTGGGGTCAATGGGTTAACGAGCAGCACACTCCTCTCATGGGTGGCCGTTTGTTCGGTAGTTTCAATCGGTATTAGGGGAAACATACGAACAAGGGCATACGGACAGGAAATCCACGAAATCAAGGCAAACAGACGAACCAGCAATATAAGTCTATACAGATGGATTTGTCACATCTATTATAACTATTGCATATCTGAACCGGCAACTCTCTGGCACCTGGATATAGTCACTTGGATTCTTGAAAGGGATAGTGAGAGTTAGCTAGATGCTTAGGATTCTCCTCGTCTTCTGCCTGAGCTGTCCTTGGCACAAATGACAGAGGATCGGCAGTAACTGTTGATCAGAGGAGTAATTCTAGGTGCTTCAGAGTATTTATAGATCAAAGAGTTCATGAGGGTCTTGGATAGGTGTAAAGCTCCATGGGCCCACTGGACCACTGCCCAGTACATGTTTTTTGGGTAAACAGAACTTGAGAGTGTTGGAGTACAGCCTGTCTTTAAGGGTTGCCCCTTTCTGTTTTCCAGCTTTGCATTTCTTCAGGGTCAGCAGCTGTTATTCCTTTAGGAGCTTGAAATCTGTAGATAGGATCTTCATGGTAAATATAGAAGTTTCTTTAGCGGACACCCTTCTGTCCACTTCCCTTGGTGCACTTGCGGCTTGTTTGGCAGCTTGGTTGGCTGAGTAGTGCTTCTTCTGAATTCAGTTTTTCACGGGCCTTCACTTTCATGGCCACTTCTTCAGAAGGAGTAGGGCATCCACCAACTTCTTAATAGCCGTGCTGTGCTTAACTGGCGTGCCAGTTGCTGTGTGAAATCTTCTTGTCTTCCAGATTGATCCAAAATCATGTGCCACACCCAGGGCATATCTTGAGTCAGTGTAGACACTAGCACGTCTCCCTTCAGACATTTTGCATGCCACTGAGAAGGCTGTCAATTCAGCGTCTTGAGCAGATGTGGGTGAGGAAAGTGAAGATGCTTGACGTACCTGATCTTCTGTAGCAACAGCAAATCCAGTATGGTACCTTCCCTCTTCATCCGCAAATCCAAAGCTATCCACAAACAGAGTGGAGTCAGGATCTGGCAAAGCTACTGCATGCACTGTTGAGAGGTGTCTTGTTTCCTCTTTAATCTGTTCAAAGCAACCATGAGGAGCAGTAGAAGAGGTATCCTCACCTATTTCTGTGTGAGATTGAGGGTATTTGTCTTTCCATTTACAGTTCTCTTGCTGACCCCCCTCTGTAGAGAGCTGATATCGATTTGTAGTGTTTCATGTTTTTGTTCTAATGAGCCAGGTTCCTTTCATGAGATTTCTGGGGACTTAGTGAAGAAAACATGAGGGACAGTCACCTCCCAGTGCCTCCCAGTGATGATACATGTGTCTTACTTCCATGGGTATCTGGATCAGGACCGCACTATTTCCCTGAGAGTGCCCAAAACAGGTCTGTCATGATGAGGTGTATGTATTCCCCCCTGGGAAGTGGCAGAAGAGTGGCCGGAGTAAATATGAAGTTGTCAGGTAGAGGCAGAGTTGTCTGTGGACGGAAATGTCTTAGAGAGCTTTAACTGGATACAATAGAGAATAGAATTACTATCATGAGGAGCAAGAATTATTAGGACCGGCACTAGAGGTGCCACACCACTGGGGGCTGCCATATTGGATGTGGGCACGACTTGAGCAGGTTGAGGCAGGGTAGGCGTGATCGGGGTAGGGGGTATGGAAATGGAAGGTACATGGGAAGTGGCTGAATAGGGCGGAGTTGCGGGGTAAGGGTAGGAGAATGGCCAGGCCATTTGGGCAGGTGCCAGAGTGGGGCACGGGTAGGGCAGAGGAGATGGGTAGGGATTAAGAAGGGAGGAAGCATATAAAGGATATAGATATGGTGGTCGGGAGATGGAGGAATGAGTAGCGGGTGGAGTAGGAGGGGGAGAAGGTGGAGTAGGAAGGACAGGAGATGAGGGAGGAGGAGGAGAAGGTGGAGTAGGAAGGACAGGAGGAGTAGGAGGAGGAGAAGGTGGAGTAGGAAGGACAGGAGATGAGGGAGGAGGAGGAGAAGGTGGAGTAGGAAGGACGGGAGGAGTAGGAGGAGGAGAAGGTGGAGTAGGAAGGACGGGAGGAGTAGGAGGAGGAGAAGGTGGAGTAGGAAGGACAGGAGGAGTAGGAGGAGGAGAAGGTGGAGTAGGAAGAATGGGAGGAGTAGGAGGAGGAGAAGGTGGAGTAGGAAGGACGGGAGGAGTAGGAGGAGGAGAAGGTGGAGTAGAAAGGACAGGAGGAGTAGGAGGAGGAGAAGGTGGAGTAGGAAGGACGGGAGGAGTAGGAGGAGGAGAAGGTGGAGTAGGAAGGACAGGAGATGAGGGAGGAGGAGAAGAAGGTGGAGTAGGAAGGACAGGAGATGAAGGAGGAGGAGGAGAAGGTGGAGTAGGAAGGAAGACAGACGAAGGGGAGGGATCGGTTGAAGGAGTAAGAGGAGGTGGGCAGGTAAGGGAGCAGACAGGTGATGTAGCAGTGGAGGTGGGCAGGGTTGTGGATGGGTTTGAAGGGAGGAAGAGCGGACGGGAGAAATGGATTGGAGGGGGAGGGTGGTAAAGGAGAGGATGAGGGTGACGAGATCTATAGGACTGATGGGGGGGAGAATAAGTATCCATCAGCATTCAAGACCAGGTAGAAATGAGGAGGCAGGTAGGATTCTCTTCCGCTATGGAGGCCGCAAATAGCCCATTTACAACAAATATTAACTGACCCTATGCTTTCCCTATAGAAAAATAATAAAAGGCTAACAAGCACATCTGTCTGAACAGGCCTCGAACGCTTCACTCCGTGGGTATCCCGCAGTGGCTAACCCACTACATCTCCCACGTCAGACTTTTGCCCGTGGAGACAGACACTATCCCTGACTCTCTCCTTTTTTTTTTATATATATCTCAAAATATAATTCTTACATACATCACAAATATACATTATCACAATTTTATGTCTCGCAAAAGGCATAAGACTTATTTTACTCTTCATTGATAATGTATTAAAAAATACAAAATAGACAAATAACATTGTTTTCTGCGAAATAAATGAAAAGATAATGGAGATTTTATTAAGCTTTATAAATAGCTATACATTAATTTACCTTTTTTGGTTTCCAGTTTCTGGCTGCTAGTAACAGATGTGGAATCAATACATTATAATGGCCAAAGCCTCGATTTATATGTATATGTAATAATAAAATATCAGGGCTTACGTCAAAATTTATGTTAGTCAGTTTTTGAATCTTGGAGGCTATCATTTTCCAATAAAGACAGATTGGAGCACACTCCCACCTTATCCATTCTTCATAGTTTATGCTAGTACCTAAATCCTTATTCCATTTGTAAATAGTTAGGCTTATAATGTTTTCTGGTTCCTTTTCAATTCGATCAAAACATTTTTAGACCAATCCTTTAACTGTATTACCATTAAACTATTGGAGCTCTAATTTTTTTTCCCTTTTCCAGTATATTATCAATTTTTGTACACAAAGTTAAAACACATTTGTAACTTACGCGTGAATCGATATATATATATATATATATATATATATCAAGCGATAAAGTGGAGCACTCCAAAAGGACTTTTCAATCATGTATTTATTGATACAAAAAGGATTAACTCATCTGTTTCGACGTTTCGACCCCTCAGGGTCTTTATCAAGAACAATTTGCAAGTGACAAAAACAACGTTTATATACAAGTGAAGATAATCAACTCACCAATACCTGGTGTGTGTGGCCGCCCGTCCGAACCCGGAAGTGTCACGGAGACCCACGTGGTTTCCCTAGCGTGCGTAAGTACGTGCAACGTGGTTGCTATGCGATAGACTATGCTTAGTGCGGTCATGTGATTACTGTGACCCGAAGGTTAGAAATAACAATCTGCAAAGTCTATCCAATATGTGATCCCTGAAAGGGAGATCTATATAGTGGTAGGAATGCCGGAGGAGAAACCTCAGGAGTAATGGCATAATTAAATCATTATGAGACATAAGACCCAAAAGGGTCCGAGTGTAATTGGTGCTAAAAACTAAAAAATCGTGTAGTGAAAAAAAGTACCAACATCCAAGTGAATGCATACAAAACATCTCATAAAATATTTAAAAACAAAATGGAAGGAGTTACTTCTAACATCGAGTAATATGGAAAATCTGTCTTTCACAGATCTATTAATACAACTGATAGATCAAGAATACAGATTCACTGGCTATTTTCTATGTATTCGAATACTGTATAGTGGGGCATTATTAAGACGATCAGAGCAATACCAATTCACTGGCTATATATTCAAATACTGTATAGTGGGGCATTATTTAGGCGAACAGAACAGCTATGACTACATTTAACAGAACATGGAAAATGTGATGTATTCATTCAGTCCCTTAGGGGTAACTGTATCCAACCGGTGTATCCAGTAGGTTTCACGTTGGAGCAGTGTTTTCGACCTATCTCCTCCTCTCGGATCTGGTGGGACGTGATCTATGGCCATAAATCGTAGGGTAGGGAGTCTATGATTGGCTAAAAGAAAATGCTTAGCGACAGGTTTGTCAGATTTCTGGTCCCTAAAAGCCGTATTAATGGTGGATCTGTGGCCTCTAATCCGATCTCGAAGGGTTAGGTCCGTTTTTCCCACGTATGAGAGACCACAGGGACATGTGATTAAGTAGATCACGTGATCCGTAGTACAAGTGATGTAATAGGTGATGGGGATCCGAATTCCGCTGTGTGGGTGAGAAAATGAGGTACCAGTATTCATGTGGCTGCATGTCACGCAGCCACTACATCTGTAACAACCTTTCTTTGTAGGTCCTTTTCTCTTTTGATAACAAGAACTCGGATCACTCTTAACTAAAAGATCTCTGAGGTTTTTGTTTCTTTTTAAACTGATGATCGGTTGCTGTTGAAAAATGGGTGGTAGGTTCTTGTCGGACCATATATATATATATATATTTTCTATCTATATATTTTCTCCATCATTAACCATCACTGTCACAGACACATTTCTGAAACAGGGAAACAAATAGCAGGAATGTTTTAGTAATTGTAACTTTCTTGTTCATAATATGTAGAGTTCAAGGAAAACAGCATATCATAAGACAGGATGAGCATGATAGGGGTAGAAAGAGAGAGAATGGCCAAATAATAATATATACAGGAGAACAGACGAGGGGGTACCCTAGTTGAATTGGTAAGAGGAAAAGAGGAGACGTCTGTCACTCGCCTAAATAGGTGTATATACCAACAAGGTGGAGAGGTAGTCGAAAGGTAATGATACTTTATTAATAATAAAAACACATAGTACAGGGACTAGAGCACGAACACAAAAATAATAAATAATAATCAATCCACCAAATCCTTTGCTCCTAGTCTAATCCAATGTAATGGACAGTGGCAATAGGAAGGGAAGAGCGAGTATAGGAAAAAAGGGGGAGGGGAAATGGGTGAACGAAACTAGGCTAAGTAGAATATACAATGCCTAGAG
Source organism: Pelobates fuscus (assembly GCF_036172605.1). Classification (NCBI taxonomy): domain Eukaryota; kingdom Metazoa; phylum Chordata; class Amphibia; order Anura; family Pelobatidae; genus Pelobates; species Pelobates fuscus. Next base: position 258,483,205 of record NC_086322.1, read on the forward strand.
GAAAAAACTCAAATTTCAATTATTGCAGTGTACTGATAGCGTAATATGGTAATTGACCACTAGGGGTCAGTAGAGAGTTAACTTCAAATCTAGTTAGCTTACTTCATTGACACAATTGTATCCAATGTTGGTGTATATACAACATAGAGGCAAAAACTTGTGTCAAACGGACAAAATAGAATGTAACAAGTCTGTCAGTGTGGCACTAAGCCGATGCCGCGTTAACACCTAACAGGGACAATGAAGTCAGTCCGTAGCGTGGACTATTACTCCAGTTCTAAGTGGGATCATATGTATCATAATCGTGGTTTCTCAAAGAGTAAATGGTTAATCCGATAGTCAGACAAATTATAGCGAGTCTGTTAGTTTGGTACTGAGCCAATACTGACAGGGTACTCCAATCGAAACGAACGGTTGCGTGTTGAGTACCTACTATGTCTGAGAGGGTGTTAAATGCATATATGATTTTGCAGAGTTAACACTTAGCTCGGATAATGCAGTGGGTCCTGTTACGTGGGCTATAATTCTAGTACTGAATGGAATTATGTGTATCCGATAGTACACTGTAATCCCAGTACCTAGTTCCCTGCGTTAGTATTCTTGATACTCTAAGTCATCTGTTAATCCTGTGTGGCATCCAATTGTGCTCACGATTTATCAGGACACTAACAGTGGCTAAATTAGCAGGTATAGCTCCTATGTAAAAATGTCTATGTTTGGAGAAGCACGGAAAAGGAATAGTGCCTTCATGGGCACTAGTTATAGTAAAGAAAGTGTGCCAGTGAGACGGCACAATAGTGAATAGGTAAAGGAAAAAATATATACACTGTGAAATGGTTTAAATCAATACCCAAATCGGTATAGAGATAGCTTTCCAATACTACTATGTTAGAATGTCAGATTCCCAAGACAAATGTGTAAGGTATCCTCTCCTAACGCAATCGGTCCGTTAAATGTCTAAACTTCCGAAGGGCTGTAAAGACCACTAGGGTAAGCCTATAGTAAGGCAGATGCTGTGACCCGATCGTCAGGTATTTGGAGGAAATGAAGTCTTTTTTAGGGAATGACGGAAAGCAGATGACGATCTCGAGCTGATGTCGGTGTAAACCCGACGCGCGTTTCGCCTGGATTAGAGGCTCGTCAGGGGTAATTAAAGTTAACTAACCAGAATTATATTAAAAATAATAAAGAGAATAAAATCATAATAATGTAAATAAGTAATAGATAATACAATCATGGAAAAAAAATCATTATTGTCTAAGTAACAAATAAAATAATCATGGTTAATAAATGTAAATAAACTAATTTAAAATAATCAATAGAATCAAATACAATTGGCGAACCACCTACCCAAAATATATAATCAGTAAATTATATTTTACATACACTTAATTACTGTGGTATCGCCCCTAGAATCATAATCATGTAAATTAAATTAATGTATATAATTTATACAAAAAGCATCATAGGAATGAAATTATAATCCTGTAAATAAGAAAATTAAAAATAGTCTCATGGTAATTAAAGTTAACTAACCTATATTATTATAAAAATAATAAAGTAAAAAAAATCATAATAATGTAAATAACTAATATATAATAAAATCATGGAAAACAAATCATTATAATCTAAGTAACAAATAAAATAATCATGGTTAATAAATGTAAATAAACTAATTTAAAATAATCAATAGAATCAAATACAATTGGCGAACCATTAACTGGAAATGAATAAAAATTATATGATATTTGTTACAAATTGCTATTTGTAACTGGCCCTTTAAATGAGAAATTGCCCTGCTTCCCCGGATTGTGGAGAAGCATGTTTGCCAGCCTCATGCCTCATGACTATGGCCCCTGGAAGATTGTGCCCCTGAAAATGTATTAACTTTTATTGGGTGTGTATGGCCCTTTAAGAACCGTCTGGGGACATATTGTGACTTTGCTGAACAATGCCCCTTTAAGACTATGTCCCCAGACCTGTAAAATAACTTGTCCCTGGCTCTCTCCCACTTGGTTCAGTAAATAGGGCTCACTGAACCAAGTACCACACAGGCGGACCACCCAGAAGTTAAAGTGTGCAGGCAATTTACCTCCCAGGCTGTGAGGTTACTGCAGGTTAATTGCCGAGCGCTGGGTGGCCGCCATTCGGCAGCCGAACACGTGGCGGCGGCCATTTTAGTCATTCGAATGCGGTCAGCGGTGTATGCTAAAGATTCTGTGGAACCAAAATCGGCTACACATTTTGCCGAACACCGCTGACCCTTACCTTCCCCATACTGAACTTGCAGCTCCAGAGACTAAGTCCCGTTCGAAATGGGACTTAGTCGTTTTTCGGCATGAAATTGACCGGCCGCACAGCCCAAATCTATGGAACTGTTTTGGGCAGGAAATTGTGCTTGCGGTCGGTCATAAAGGACTTCCAGCTAACTTTTGATCCACTGGAGGGATTTGGCTGATTTTTGGAAGTGTTTATGTTTGATGTATGGTGAGTCTGAATATGCAACTTTTATTGAAATTGAATGTATGGTTTTAAAGTTACAGTGTGTGTGTAAAAACTGTATTTTTATTGTATGTAATAATTGGTTTAACTGTTTATCTGAGGGGAGGGAATGTGTGGGTTGCACCAGATGTGTGATTGGTGATTTTATGCCTCCCCCTGGGAGTGTCCTATTTGCATGTAACCTCAATAAAAGCCAGGCTGGGTGTTCCAGCATCTCAGACCTCTTCTGACCCTCAATACGTAGCCTTGTCTCGTTATTGGAGGGAACTGCTATATCACACTGGGGATTGCTATGCTCTGCATATTCCCCTGAGCTCTTAATCACTTAGCTCTTTTAAGAGCTTGTTCCTGTTACGCTCTCCTGGAGGAGAGGTCTTCCCCACACGGTCCTGGAGGACAGAAGCCGATCCAGGGTGGAAGGAAGACGGCGCGGCTCCAGTTAAGCTACGGCGGTTGTGGAGCCTGCGGTGGTTGTGGTGTCCAGTGCGGTGCTTGTGGTCCTCGGCGCAAGCTAGGAAGCGTCCATCAACGGAGGGTACTCGGTCGGAGTACACGGAGCTCCGTTACAATATTTTCTATACATTAATTCCTGTGGTATTGCCCCTAGAAACATAATCATGTAAATAAATTAAATTAATGTATATAATTCATACAAAAAGCATTTATAGGAATTAAACTGTAATCCCGTAAATAACAAAATTAAAAATATTCTCATGGTAATTAAACTTAACTAACCTATATTATTATAAAAATAATCAAGTAAAAAAATCATAATAATGTAAATAACTAATATATAATAAAATCATGGAAAACAAATCATTATAATCTAAGTAACAAATAAAATAATCATGGTTAATAAATGTAAATAAACTAATTTAAAATAATCAATAGAATCAAATACAATTGGCGAACCACCTACCGAAAATAAATAATCAGTAAATTAGTTTTTATATACAATTATTTACTGTGCTATCGCCCCTGGAAACATAATCATGTAAATTTGTTTAAATTAAATTAATGTATATAATTTATACAAAAAGCATTGTAGGAATGAAATTATAATCCTGTAAATAAGAAAATTAAAAATGGTGTCATGGCAATTAAACTTAACTAACCTATATTATTATAAAAATAATATAGGGGAAAAAAATCATAATAATGTAAATAACTAATATATAATACAATCATGGAAAACAAATCATTATAATCTAAGTAACAATTAAATAAAATAATCATGGGAAATAAATGTAAATAAAGTTATATAAAATAATCAATGGAATCAAATACAATTGGCGAACCACCTACCGGAAATGAATAAAAATTAAATGATATTTTCTATACATTTATTTCCTGTGGTATCGCCCCTAGAAACATAATCATGTAAATTAAATTAATGTATATAATTTATACAAAAAGCATCATAGGAATTAAATTATAATCCTGTAAATAACTAAGTTAAATATATAGTCATGGTAATTAAAGTTAACTAACCAAAATTGTATTAAAAATAATCAAGAGAATAAAATCATAATAATGTAAATAACTAATATATAATAAAATCAATTAAAACAAATCATTATAATCTAAGTAACAATTAAATAAAATAGTCATGGGAAATAAATGTAAATAAACTAATATAAAATAATCAATGGAATCAGTAAGTAATATTTTCTATGCCAATATTTTCTGTGGTATCGCCTCAAGAAACATATTCATGGAAATGAAATGAAATTAAATTAAATTAATGTATATAACAAACAAAAAGCATAATGGGAATGAATTTATAATCCTGTAGACAACTAAATGAAAAATATCCCCCTCGTAATTAAATTTGAGTAACCTAAATTATTATATGCAAGTAATAAAAATAAATCACTTACACTAAATCAAAATAGTCTAAATAACTAATATAAAAATATAATCATAGAAATTTATAAAATTATAATATGCCACGTAACTAACAAAAACTAACATAACTAACAAAAACATAGCAGAAAAGAAATCGAAATAAACTATATAGACTAGTGCATTATGTATAACTATACACTAAATTAGTGCAGTAATCACTTTCATTGAGTGCATCAAATACCTGTTAACTGATGGATGAACAATTTGAGTCAGAGAATGCCTAGCAATTCGATTGATTTGTCCATCTATTAACAGTCATTTGATTCATTCGATACAGCTGAAAGGGATTTATGCACTAATCTAATTCTTTCGTGAAAATAATCATGAAAATTAAAGAAATATAAACTAAATAACCAACTTCAAAATAATATTGCTGAAAATCAAAATAATATAATATTAAAATAATAATGAATATTACATACAAAGAAACCAAATAAGTTATATAAAAATGAAATTAAAAGAACAAGTATAAAAAAGAAACCCTACAATCACAGAAATTAAAGGAATACTCCAGGACTCCGGGATGTTAAACTGGGGTTAAACTGTTATCGAACGGGATATCCCACAAATCTTCTGTCCGGTTGCTTGCAGCTCTACTTCCTCTACATCCCTATGAGTGTGAGGCTTGAAATAAGAAACATTTGACTGGTTGCTGTAGATAGGCTGAACGAATTACTCCATTGTATGAATGGGGAGCTACTCTGGTCCTCATCACAACAGTGGCATCCAGTCTGAGTCCTCCTGCTTCAAGCATCAGACTTAAACTGTTGTGGAAGTGGCAGAGCTTACCGGCACCAGATTTAACTAACATAAATATAGACATGAGAAATAAATCAAAATAAATTAACTAATATAGAAATATAATAATGTGATAAAATTTAGAAAAAAATCAACTAAATAACAGAAACATCATGTAAACAAAATCAATATAAACTAAATAACATATAAAAATGACTATTTTTGAAAATTAAAAGATAAAGTAAATAACCAATAATCAAAACACTATAACAAATTAATATTTATTATTAGTGATGTACCGAACTGTTCGCTGGCGAATAGTTCCCGGCGAACATAGCGTGTTCGCGTTCGCCACCGCGGGCAAACACATGGGCGGTTCGATCCGCCCCCTATTCGTCATCATTGAACAAACTTTGACCCTGTGCCTCACGGTCAGCAGACACATTCCAGCCAATCAGCAGCACACCCTCCCTAGCAGACCCTCCCACCTCCCTCCCAGCATCCATTTTAGACTCATTCTGAAGCTGCATGCTTAGTGAGAGGAGGGAAAGGGTAGCTGCTGCTCATTAGATAGGGAAATTGATAGCTAGGCTAGGGTATTCAGTATCCACTACAATCCTGAAGGACTCATCTGATCTCTGCTGTAAGGACAGCACCCCAAAAAGCCCTTTTTAGGGCTAGAACATCAGTCTGCTTTATTTTATTTTTTTCTGTGTAATGTAATTGCAGTTGCCTGCCTGCCAGCTTCTGTGTCAGGCTCAGTGGATGCTGTGCCCATTTGCCCAGTCAGTGCCACCACTCATATCTGTTGTGACAATAGCTTAAGCTTTACATTTAAAAAAAAAATTGTTTTCACTGTAATAGATTGAAGAGCAGTTAGTTGTCTGCAAGCATCTGGGTGTCAGGCCTCCTTCAGTGTGTACCCGGCAGAACCCTGCCAGCGTACTTTGACAGTTGCCACTCATATCTGGTGTCTCTGTAGCGTGCTTTTACAAAGAAAAAACGTTTTCCAGTGTAAGCTAATAGCAGTCAGTGTCCTTCAAGCGGGTGTGTCAGGCCTTCCTTCAGCGTGTGCCCTGCAGAACCCTGCCAGTGTACTTTGACAGTTGCCACTCATATCTGGTGTCTCTATAGCGTGCTTTTACAAAGAAAAAAAGTTTTCCAGTGTAAGCTAATAGCAGTCAGTGTCCTTCAAGCGGGTATGTCAGACCTTCCTTCAGTGTGTGCCCTGCAGAACCCTGCCAGCGTACTTTGACAGTTGCCACTCATATCTGGTGTCTCTGTAGCGTGCTTTTACAAAGAAAAAAGTTTTCCAGTGTAAGCTAATAGCAGTCAGTGTCCTTCAAGCGGGTGTGTCAGGCCTACAGCCTGTGCTCTGCAGACCTGTGCCAGTGCACATTGCCACTCATATCTGGTGTCTCTATAGCGTGCTTTTACAAAGAAAAAAAGTTTTCCAGTGTAAGCTAATAGCAGTCAGTGTCCTTCAAGCGGGTGTGTCAGGCCTTCCTTCAGCGTGTGCCCTGCAGAACCCTGCCAGCGTACTTTGACAGTTGCCACTCATATCTGGTGTCTCTGTAGCGTGCTTTTACAAAGAAAAAAAGTTTTCCAGTGTAAGCTAATAGCAGTCAGTGTCCTTCAAGCGGGTGTGTCAGGCCTACAGCCTGTGCTCTGCAGACCTGTGCCAGTGCACATTGCCACTCATATCTGGTGTCTCTATAGCGTGCTTTTACAAAGAAAAAAGTTTTCCAGTGTAAGCTAATAGCAGTCAGTGTCCTTCAAGCGGGTGTGTCAGGCCTTCCTTCAGCGTGTGCCCTGCAGAACCCTGCCAGCGTACTTTGACAGTTGCCACTCATATCTGGTGTCTCTGTAGCATGCTTTTACAAAGAAAAAAGTTTTCCAGTGTAAGCTAATAGCAGTCAGTGTCCTTCAAGCGGGTGTGTCAGGTCTTCCTTCAGCGTGTGCCCTGCAGAACCCTGCCAGTGTACTTTGACAGTTGCCACTCATATCTGGTGTCTCTATAGCGTGCTTTTACAAAGAAAAAAAGTTTTTCCAGTGTAAGCTAATAGCAGTCAGTGTCCTTCAAGTGGGTGTGTCAGGCCTTCCTTCAGAGTGTGCCTTGCAGAACCCTGCCAGCGCACTTTGACAGTTGCCACTCATATCTGGCGTCTCTGTAGCGTGCTTTTACAAAGAAAAACAGTTTTCCAGTGTAAGCTAATAGCAGTCAGTGTCCTTCAAGCGGGTGTGTCAGGCCTACAGCCTGTGCTCTGCAGACCTGTGCCAGTGCACATTGCCACTCATATCTGGTGTCTCTATAGCGTGCTTTTACAAAGAAAAAAGTTTTCCAGTGTAAGCTAATAGCAGTCAGTGTCCTTCAAGCGGGTGTGTCAGGCCTTCCTTCAGCGTGTGCCCTGCAGAACCGTGCCAGTGTACTTTGACAGTTGCCACTCATATCTGGTGTCTCTGTAGCGTGCTTTTACAAAGAAAAAAAGTTTTCCTGTGTAAGCTAATAGCAGTCAGTGTCCTTCAAGTGGGTGTGTCAGGCCTACAGCCTGTACTCTGCAGACCTGTGCCAGTTGATATTGCCACTCATATCTGGTGTCTCTATAGCGTGCATTTAAAACCCAAAAACATTTTTCACTGTTATAGATTGAATAGCAGTTACTTGTCTTCAAGCGGGTGTGTCAGGCCTACAGCCTTTGCTCTGCAGACCTGTGCCAGTGCACATTGCCACTCATATCTGGTGTCACAATAGTGTGCATTTAAAACCCAAAAACTTTTCTCACTGTTATAGATTGAATAGCAGTTAGTTGTCTTCAAGCGGGTGTGTCAGGCCTACAGCGTGTGCTCTGCAGACCTCTGCCAGTGCACATTGCCACTCATATCTGGTCTCACAGTAGCTTGCACGCATAGTACCACTAATCCCCCAAAAAATGACAGGCAGAGGCAGGCCACCCCGCAGGGGCCATCGTGGTCGTGGTGCTGTGATTCCCTTTGTCCCTAGAATAATGCCCAGTTTTCAGAGGCCACGTACCCTGAACTTGAAAAGTTCTGAGGACATAGTTGACTGGCTAACACAGGACACCCAATCTTCAACAGCTTCCGCTCGGAACCTTGACGCACCATCCTCCTCCAGCTTAGCTTCAGGCACCTCTCAAGATACCACTCACCCGCCTGCCGCCACCACCAAAACTAGCACCACAACCGCTTCACTTGGTATGTCAGAGGAGTTATTCACACATCCGTTTGAAGAAATGAGTGATGCGCAACCATTATTGCCAGAGGATGTAGATAACAGGGATATGTCTCAGGCAGGCAGCATTACACACATGGACGGACGGTGTGATGATGATTATGTTGTACCCGCTGCTGCTTCCTTTGCTGAGTTGTCAGATACAAGTGAAGCGGTTGATGATGACGATGCGTCCATGGATGTCACGTGGGTGCCCGCTCGGCAAGAAGAAGAACAGGGGGAAAGTTCAGATGGGGAGACAGAGAGGAGGAGGAGGAGACGAGTTGGAAGCAGGGGGAGGTCGTCGCAAGGAGCTAGTGGCACAGTCAGACAGCATGCATCGGCACCCGGGGTCAGCCCGACAGCACGCCAATCAACGCATGCTGTGTCCACCACCAGAATGCTGTCATTGCAGAGCTCAGCAGTGTGGAATTTTTTTTGTGTGTCTGCCTCGGACAACAGCGATGCCATTTGCAACCTGTGCCAAAAGAAACTGAGTCGTGGGAAGTCCAACACCCACCTAGGTACAACTGCTTTGCGTAGGCACATGATCGCACATCACAAACGCCTATGGGATCAACACATGAGTACAAGCAGCATGCAAACTCTAAGCCGCCATCCTCCTCTTGGTCCAGCATCTTCAGCCACGTCAACCACTGCTGTCCTCCTTGCCCCCTCTCAACCATCCGCCACTCCGTCTCCCGCCTTGAGCAGTTCGCGCTCATCTGCCCACAGTCAGGTGTCTGTCAAGGACATGTTTGAGCGTAAGAAGCCAATGTCAGAAAGTCACCCCCTTGCCCAGCGTCTGACAGCTGGCTTGTCCGAACTATTAGCCCACCAGCTTTTACCATACAAGCTGGTGGAGTCTAAGGCGTTCAAAAAATTTGTAGCTATTGGGACACCGCAGTGGAAGGTACCCGGACGAAATTTCTTTTCACAAAAGGCAATCCCCAACCTGTACTCGATTGTGCAAAAGGAAGTAATGGCATGTCTGGCACACAGTGTTGGGACAAGGGTCCATCTGACCACTGATACCTGGTCTGCAAAGCATGGTCAGGGCAGGTATATCACCTACACTGCGCATTGGGTAAACCTGCTGACTGCTGCCAAGCATGGAATGCATGGCTCTGCAGAGGAGTTGGTGACACCGCCACGACTTGCAGGCAGGCCTGCTGCCACCTCCTCTACTCCTCCTACTCCATCCTCTTACATAACCTCCTCGGCTGAGTCCTCTTCTGCTGCTGCGTCTTGCAACAAGCATAAATTCAATTAAACTTAAAAGGCTTGATAGCATTCAAATTTAACTTTCAATACATGGAACTAATTTTATAAGCAGGTAGTTACTGAGAGTAATTTTGCTGTTTGGTTTGCTTCTAGTACATCATTCTTGCATGTGATAAGCTTAGATATTGTAACCCTGCACTCCTGATAGTGAACCAATAAGAGTTCTAGACAGAAGGCAATGTACATGCTTCTCTTCTGGGGTATCCAACACCAGATGTGCCAGTAGAAAGTGAGTGGGTGAACTCAGGAACCCGTTCTGGGAGCATATTAAGCTTATCTGTCTCTACTCAGAAGGTTTTTTTCACAATCGTCCCGAAACCTTGATATGTCCAGTTGCTCTTAACAATATCTCCATACAGCCATCAACTAGTGGGACAGGAAGTTGCTGAAGTGATATAATTAAAAAGACAGTTTTTTTCAACCAAACATCGGTTTCTCAACATAGGTTATATGTTGCATGACTATAAAGCTAATCTTAGTAAGAGGGCAGTCACCACTTTACCCGGGGGAATAGAGATAGAATAAAAAAGGGTGGGGGGGGGGAAGAGTTTCCACATTAGAACACACTTCTCTTACCTATCATACAGCACAGAGTCATGCACCCCACAATATAGATATAGATATGGCTTTTCTTCTATTTCTTATTTACATTTATATTTTGAAAAAAAATTCAAAGGAAAAAAAAAACTTTTATCACTGCCAATAGATAAAAACAAATAAAAAAACAAACAAAAAACAAAACCTCATGAGATAAATGAGTGAGTCAGCATCGCACCCTTTACCTCCTGCTGGATATCATTAAACCCACTCCAGAAAAATCAGATGCAGAAGTCCATCCAAGACAGAGTAACTGAAAGGTATGTAGACAGACATTATTATTATTATTATTATTATTATTATTATTATTATTATATTTTTTATGTAACAGAAGTTTTCAAGATCTCTTTTTTTTAAACTTTTTTTTATTTCTGCCTTCACTTTATTTTGATTTCTTTATTTGGTTTAGCCATTTCATTTTATTAAAATAACATATGATAATTAAATGCAAACTGAATTAAATGAGGTTAAGTGGGCATAGAATGAAACACCACAATGTGGAGTTTCTTAGGAATGGAGTCAAAGTTTGTGGTTTGTAAATATATATGTTATATGTACAGTATATATATTATTTTATCTCTGAAATGTTTGATTTTCCTATATCCTTACAGGGAGACAGTGGATGATCTTTGAAGAAAGAGAAGCTATTGTATTTCTCTGTTTAGCATAACCAGCTAGAGATCAGACTGCGCCAAGAAACAAAGCCATGAATTTACAGATCTACTAAATACGAAGTGACTAAATATATTATTATGAACAATAAACACTTTTAAATTCCTAAATCCTGCATCAAATTTTAAATCCATTGTTTCCCTCATTAATCCGGCCATACTAATTCTACCATTTAGACAAATGTCACTGATAGGTTTGAATCAGTATTTGGACAAATGAAACAAATTGCAAACATTGTTTTATTAACCCGAAAAATAACCATTAAATTGTTCCCATTATATTATTGTCATATTATAAATCACTATTTAATTTAACTTTTCTGTTTTTTTTTTGCCAAATTGTCACAACATTACATTCTATTGTTATACCTGATATCATCCTTTCTTCAATAAAGATATTCAAAAAATAAACATGTCTGCAATAAATATTTAAATGTATACTGAATGTATCCAGAACATTTAACAATAATTACATAAACTCACACTGTTTAGATTTCCTTTTCGTTTAGATGCAAACTTGTTTACAGTTATGGAAATCTAATTTTTCTAAAGAAATAACATATTTTTCAGTTTTTTTTTGTCAATTTTATTCTAAGATAGCTTTTTAAAAATATTTTAGAGATTAAACTTAAAAGAAGTGATAGCTAACTCTGGCTGGTGATCCCCGGGACTGTGATATGCCAGTTGTGCTATACACCTATCACAAATATTCAATATAGTGTTTATTGTTGGAATTTCTAATGAACTCAAACAGGGTTATTCACTAATGTGCAAATTGCTGGAAATTTAAAGGAAATTCAAAGTGGGTTTCAAATGTAAGACAAAAATAGCCAAACTGAACACTGAATTAAATTGGGGGATTTTTCTAAATCGGCTATTTTGACCTAAATTTTGAAATTCACTTTGAATTCCTGATAATTTTCACTTTAGTGTTTAACTCTGAAAGTCTGTTTAAAATTTAGGGCAAAAATAGTAAAACTGAAAACAACTCATTTGTAGAATGTTGTTATTTTAGCTATTTTGGCTTAAAGTTTAAAATCCCAACAATTCATACTTGTGTGAATAGCCCCAGCAGTTTGACTCCAAAAACATTCTCAATTATTGCTGTGTATGAGGATGTGTATTTAGTCATTTATACAAACTCACATACTGTGTGCATGCACCAAAAAAGGCAAATGAGTTCTCGTTAATATCTATACTTATTATATTTACAATGATACCGGAGAAACTGACGGAAGCCAAGCACAGAGAGATGGACACAGGTTTCTTCAGGAAGGAAGAGATTCTTTATTCGGTTCACCGATCGGGACTCAGAGGGACTAATGTCACCAAAATACAACAAGATCTGAGCCCCGGACAATAGTGTAGGCTCCTTATATAGGCATGTAACTCCTCCCATAATAAGCTCCACCCACACATTCTCTTACCCAATCAATCGAACAAGAACTAACTTCCGGTTTGACCGCATGGCTTGCCCAGCACAATGGAGGAGGGGAATACTACATCCGGTATGCTCGCACATGCTCCGTACACTACTGATCGTATCTTTGCCACGTGCAACCAACCGACCGAGACACCAGTATATGCACGTACACATGCCACGTGGTAATCTCGGCCTACTAAATTTATTTTTACCGAGATTCCACCACATTCCCCCCTTTGATGCCTCTGATATTTTCACTATTACGGAGGCATCACTTAACCTTAGTTTGCATATACCTCAGGTTGCCATGAACCAGACCAGACTTTGCGATTAATGATATGAATCCCTCAACATTCCTCTTCCTGCACTGGTTCTCCCTGATTTAGAGCCTCATATCTATATATGGCCATTATCTGTGCAGCAGCCTTTCTTTCTGCTATATTTTCTATGATGCTCTGCACAGACCTAACTACCAAAGGAACAAGACATGGTAGGAGAAGACACAACATCAAAATTAGCATGACTCCACCTACCAATGCCTTAAGTCCTCCAAACTGCTCTTACCAGTTACCATACCAACTACTTGGATTATACCCTTTCCATACCTGAGTAGGCACATGCGCTAGTTTAACCATATGGCTAGTAAGCTCAGCTATTGCTTGCCCTTCATCATCTATTTGAAGACAGCAATTGCTTAGGTTAAACTTCCCACATACACCTCCCTCTACTGCCAATAGGTAATCCAAAGCTAATCTATTTTGGTAAACTGCTGTCCTCAGCCTAGTATTATGCTTCGCTAAGAGATTGAGCGCTTGCGATGTCTCATTGGTAATTATCTCAACCACCGCCTGTAACATTATAATGCGGTTGAGCATATATATTGGGGTTCTATATCCAAAAGTACCATCCTCTGCCCAAGTGGCTGGCCCATAATAATCTATAATACGCTGGGGAGGCCATTCATTATCTTCCCAGCTACCTATCTTTTCTTCCTATGATTCACATCATATACCTTAACTCCCAAAGTCTCTCCTGTTTCAATAGGCAACAAGAAGAAGGATGGTTTGAGCATACCTAACACACATGCCCCTTCCCAGTCCTGTGGCAACTCC